>NW_026062358.1:0-42385 GCF_023897955.1 Schistocerca gregaria
ACACTAGATCGCGTGTTAGGGCCACACAGCCCGCAAGTTTCAGCGTCAACACTTCTTAACGTACGTTGCAAACTTTTCAAAACATTGCCACACCACACACACACACACACACACACACACACCACGAAAAGCGTCAACCTCTCTCACACTGGATACACTCAACACTTTTTGTCGGCGGAGCTTGAGGGCCAACGGTTGACACACCCCCCACCGGCCACACAGGTTTCCCTTTGAAAATTGCAGTGACGGAGGAGACGCGGCATTACGAGAGGGTTGTTTCCGAGAGCGCGAGCTGGACGGAGCTGCGGCGCCGCCGCCGCCGCCGCCGCCGCCGCCGAGGGGTAATGAACGCACGCGATGCCGCATGACAGCCCATCACCCAAAGTTTCACCCACAACTGCACAGGTCGCACCCCCTTTTCGCGCCATACTAGTGTCGATCGTCAATTACAGCTGACGGTGTTCGCATTTGCCACTTGACGAGAGGGGGGGGGGGGGGGGGGGGGGGGGGGGGGGGGGGGAAAAGAAAACAAACATCTGACACGCCATGTGTTTCTCTCTCTCTCTGTTACATCTAGGTCATTCGGCAGCCACTGTAAAAAAAAAAAAAAAAAAAAAAAAAAAAAAAAAAAAAAAAAAAAAAATATTTTTACGACATGGTTGGGTAAGTGATTTAAAGACAACAATTGTGGGTCACACACCATAGACCATTTCGATAGTGTTCTTGTTCTTCTCTTTTTCCTTTTTTTATCGCTCAATTGAAATCAAACCTGGGGATGATGCAATGCTGCGATATGGCACAACCGTCGTCCATTGTACACAACTCGGGAACAAAAAGAAACCAATTCAGGGAACGTTCGTTCCTTCACAACGTTTCTTTCAACGCACTTGGTCTTTACCATCCTGTATATTCAACACACATTTCCTTTCATCAAACTAGGGCATTTCCATAACAGTATTTGCAATACTGCTTCTTCGACGTCATTTCACCATCTTAACTAGAGACAAACAAACAAGAAAATAGCAAAACAGCCTTGAGAACCCCGTCCACCAAATTTCAGTTAGCACGGCATCCAAGATTCTTTTCCGGGGAGTGCAGTGCAGCTGACGCTGCTCAGACCATATACCGTCGCCAGTCTCACTCAACTCTTGCGCATTCCATTCTACGCTACGTGACTATGCAAAAATGAATGAATCAAACCCGCCCAGAGAGCGTCTTGTGCGAGGGGACACACGATATAGAGAACAACAAAACACACAGGGGACACCACCACAGTTGGAGAGAACGTTTCCACCACGGCAGCCGCGCCGTTACGCGCTTTTTTTTTTTCCTCCCCCCCACTGCACACCTCCGACACCACGGGAACGTTCACCGTCCCGTTGCCCTACACTGGCGTTTCTTTTCAACCCCCCACCCTATTCCTCGCTCCCCGGACATTCGACCGATCACAAAGTGCAACCTCTCGTTACCGTCGGGTGCCCCTCTTCATCCCCGGGGCGCCAACAACAAAACAAAAACACCACCGACGCCGTCGTCTCGCGTCACCTCACTCAACTGAGCGGAAAATACACGTACATCCAGAATGACGACACCGCCTCCAGACGTCAGACGTCAGGTCGAAAGAGGGCACCGTACGTCGTGGCGCGTGGTCTCCTAACTCACCTCGCGCGTACAAATACAATGCAATGCGTGTCTCCTCACGTTCACACACACCTCCACGCTCCACTTTTACGTCGCCCAACCAACCAACTACTACTTAACCCACCCGCTCGGCGTAGAAGCAGCTGTAGGCGGCAACGTGTTTCTCACCCTCGCCACCAACGGTGTGACATCCGACAATCGCGGTTTGCTTTCCGTTCCACACCTCCGGCCATACCATACAAAGGGGACAAAAAAAAAAAAAAAAAATATATATATCAAACAAGCCAACTCCAGCGATCCGCCCCCCTAACACCAACACGTCTCGAAACACCCACGCCCACGACCCGGCTGTGGCCTAAAGTGCGTATCCCAACGTCACACCAAAACCAAAGGCGCCGGCGCCGCACCACACCACACCACAAGCTACAGCTACAGCTGTGCCGCCCGTCCACCCGCTCACAACAACAACAACAACAACAACAACAATTCCGCCCTTCCCGCAAAGGCATTTTGGTGGCCCTGAAAAGGGCCGTTTTTTCTTTTCTTCGCCGCGCCGCGGACGAGCCTCCTATTTCCAAGAGCCACCTCCTTACTTGGAGCTCGTGTACTTGGTCACCGCCTTCGTGCCCTCGCTCACCGCGTGCTTGGCCAGCTCGCCAGGCAGCAAGAGCCGCACAGCGGTCTGGATCTCGCGGGACGTGATGGTCGAGCGCTTGTTGTAGTGCGCCAGGCGAGAAGCCTCGGCCGCAATGCGCTCGAAAATGTCGTTCACGAAGCTGTTCATGATGCTCATCGCCTTCGAAGAGATGCCCGTGTCAGGGTGCACCTGCTTCAGCACCTTGTAGATGTAGATGGCATAGCTCTCCTTCCTCTTGCGCTTCTTCTTCTTGTCGCCCTTCGAAATGTTCTTCTGCGCCTTGCCAGCCTTCTTGGCGGCTTTCCCGCTAGTCTTGGGCGGCATCACGAACAAACAGGCAGGCAGGCAGGCAGGCAGGCAGGCAGGCAGGCACGCGCAGTCAGTCAGTCAGTCAGGCGCTCCGCTCCAGTCAGCGTCTCCCCACACAGTGGCACCCGCCGCACGCCGCCGCCGCACCTTTACCAGCTCGCCCTGCTGCGGCCGCCGACCAATGGGGCGCGCGCGCAACCGGCCGCCGCACCCGAGCCCATAAAGGACCCCCACCCCGCCGGCGCCGGCACGCACTCCGCTGCTCGACTCGCTGCGGCTCGCACCGTTTGGGGCGTTGTGCTTTTTCTTTCTCGCTTCTTTCCAAACTAGCCCATCGCCATGTCCGGACGCGGAAAGGGAGGCAAAGTCAAGGGCAAGTCAAAGTCCCGCTCAAGCAGGGCTGGGCTCCAGTTCCCGGTCGGCAGAATCCACCGCCTCCTGCGCAAGGGAAACTACGCCGAGCGCGTCGGCGCCGGGGCGCCCGTCTACCTCGCCGCCGTCATGGAGTACCTCGCGGCTGAGGTGCTCGAGCTGGCCGGAAACGCGGCCCGCGACAACAAGAAGACGCGCATCATCCCGCGCCACCTGCAGCTCGCCATACGCAACGACGAGGAGCTCAACAAGCTCTTGTCGGGCGTCACCATCGCACAGGGAGGTGTCCTGCCCAACATCCAGGCCGTCCTGCTGCCAAAGAAGACCGAGAAGAAGGCCTAAAAGAGAGACAGCGCAATCGGCAACCGCCGCGTGCTCCCTTGGCACGCAGCGCGCCATTTGCCGCCTCGGCTCAAAAAACAAAACACAATCGGCCCTTTTCAGGGCCACCACACAAACCTACGTCCAAAGCAGAATTCCAGTCGTTCGTCGCACCACTTTTCTCTCTCTCTCTCTCTCTCTCTCTCTCTCTCCTCTCTCTCTCTCTGTGTACGGTTTTTTTTTCCTTCTTACACACACAGGCGCCGCCATCTTGTACACACGTACTTGGCCACCTCCTCCACTCAACTCCACGCACGCACAGTCCTCGCGACCATTAACCAGCACACGTGGCGCACAACAACACACCTCAAAAATAACCCCTCGGCGCTCAGCCGCGCCGCAACACACAGCCCATCCACCGACAAGAAGCATACAAGCAAAGAGGGAGGGGAAGGAAGGAAGGAAGGAAGGAGCTCACACAACGCAAGGGCACGCTTCCTTCCCTCCCAACCGCACCGCACACCACGTCAAAAAAAAACTCCAAACAAAACTAAAAGGCCAAGTAGACTAAAAAGGAAAAGAAAAACCAGCAACACAGACTCTTTCGCACTTTTCAACTTCCGAACACTGTGGTGGCCCTGAAAAGGGCCGTTTTTCAATCTATCTCTCTTTCCTTCCTTCGGTCTCACACCGCCTAACCGCCGAAACCGTACAGGGTGCGCCCCTGCCTCTTCAGGGCGTACACCACGTCCATGGCCGTCACAGTCTTGCGCTTGGCGTGCTCAGTGTACGTCACCGCGTCGCGGATCACGTTCTCCAGGAACACCTTCAGCACTCCGCGCGTCTCCTCGTAGATCAGACCAGAGATGCGCTTCACGCCGCCCCTGCGCGCCAGGCGGCGGATCGCGGGCTTCGTGATGCCCTGGATGTTGTCGCGCAACACCTTGCGGTGCCGCTTGGCGCCACCCTTGCCGAGCCCCTTTCCTCCCTTGCCGCGGCCTGTCATTCTTCTTCTTCAAGCGTCTCAACCACAATAATATAAAAAACAGAAAGCAAGGCAAGCTCCTCACCCGGCGCTAGCGAGTCGGCTACGGTTGTGGCGCCCAGCGCGCGCGCCGCCCCCCTATATAGACTCTGGGGCCCCGCGGCCCGCCCTCCCCTCCCCCCACCACCGCGCACCGAGGGCATATAAGCGCAGCACCCGGGGCGCGCGGGCCCGTTGTCAAGGCAGCACCGGACGCCGTCGCGCACGCATATCCTCCACGCCGCATCCGCATCCGCAGTAGCCATGGCCCGGACAAAGCAAACGGCCCGCAAGTCCACCGGCGGAAAGGCGCCGCGCAAACAGCTCGCCACCAAGGCGGCGAGGAAGAGCGCGCCCGCCACCGGCGGCGTCAAGAAGCCCCACCGCTACAGGCCGGGCACCGTCGCCCTGCGAGAAATCAGGCGCTACCAGAAGAGCACAGAGCTGCTCATCCGCAAGCTGCCATTCCAGCGCCTAGTGCGCGAGATCGCCCAGGACTTCAAGACCGACCTGCGCTTCCAGAGCTCCGCAGTCATGGCCCTGCAGGAGGCCAGCGAGGCCTACCTCGTCGGCCTCTTCGAAGACACCAACCTGTGCGCAATCCACGCCAAGCGAGTCACCATCATGCCCAAGGACATCCAGCTCGCGCGCCGCATCCGCGGCGAGCGCGCCTAAACCCGCACACCGCCAAACAAACAAAACGGCCCTTTTCAGGGCCACTAACGTCTCTCCGTCGCGAGCAAAACTTTGTCGGTCGCAACGACTAGTTCCCCACTCACTCTCCAGTCCAGTCGTCCCACCCCCGGCCCGGCCCGGCGCCGCCGTTTCCAAAAAAAAGAAAAAAGCACCGCACCGGCCGAACCAAGTCGCAAGCGTCAATAGCGCCACCCACACAGGCCACGGCACAAAACGTGACGCCCGGAAAGCAAAGCAAAGCAAAAAAGACTATTCCAAAACCACCACCAAGACAAACAAACAAACAAACGCGGCGCAAAATAAATAGGTAAAAAATAATAAAAGTAAAATACACTTTGTGTAACACCAACCGCGGCGCCGCCGCCCACGCCCGCCAACGACCCCACAATCCAACCACCATCCACACATGAAACAAACAAACGCCAGCAAGCAAGACAGACAGACAGACAACAAGGCAACCGACCGACCACGACACGACACGACAATCAACACCTTCCCGACGTGCTTTGATGGCCCTGAGAAGGGCCGTTTTTGTTTTTGTCCGGGACCGCGCGACAGCCTCTGGTTGCGCGCCGGCCTCCAGGCGACGGTGTCAACCGCCAACCCTTCCCTGCCCTTTTTACTTCTTCTTCTTGGGCGAAGCCTTCGCCTTAGACGGCGTCGCCGTCGCCTTCTTCGGGCGCGGCGCCTTCGGCTTCTTCGTCGGAACCTTGGCGGCCTTCTTCGCCTTCGACGGCGACTTGGCCTTGGCCGGCTTGGCCGCAGCCGCCTTCTTCGCACCCGCGGGAGCGGCCGACGCCGCAGACGCCTTCTTGGCGGCGCCCGCCTTCCGACCGGTCGCCGCCTTCACGCCGCCAGCCTTCTTTGCGCCGGCCGCACGGGCCCCCTTCTTCTCCTTGCTGGCCGGAGCGGCGCGCTTCTTCTTCGCACCACCGCCGCCACCACGAGCCTTGCCGCCCTCGGCCGCCCCGCCGCCGGCGCCGGCAAGCTTGAAAGAGCCCGACGCGCCCTTCCCCTTCGTCTGCACCAGCTCGCCAGCCACGACGGCCGACTTGAGGTACTTCTTGATAAAGGGCGCCAGCTTCTCCGCGTCCAGCTTGTAGTGCGCGGCAATGTACTTCTTGATCGCCTGCAGCGACGACCCGCCGCGCTCCTTCAGACTCTTGATGGCGGCCGTCACCATCTCAGAGGTGCGCGGGTGCGCAGGCTTGGCGCGCGGCTTCTTCGCAGACGACGCAGACTTGGCCTTCTTCGTAGTGCCGGTGGCGGCGGGTGCCGCGGCAGTCTCGTTCGTAGCCGCCTGGTCTGCCATCTTTTGCCTGTTCTCTTTTCTTTTTTCCCCTTGCTTTCGCTTCCTTCTCTCCTTCGACGACGCACAACAGCGAGGGGCGCGCAGCAGAGAATAGCCGCGCACGCGCCTGGCCCAGCCAGTGTCGCGGGCGGGCGCGGACGGCCGAGAGAGCGGCCGCCACTCGGCGCGCCGCCGCGCCGCCGCGCCGCGCCTCCCGCGCTTGCTACCGCCCAACGTCCGACAGCCTGCGCGGAGCAGCCCCCAACCTGCGCCGCAACCACCCGCGCCATTCAAACCACCGAGGATGGGGCTACACACACCGACACCACGGTCGCCAACCAGTCGCCGCGGCGGCGCCGCAAACCACGGCCAAACTGCAGCCACCGCGCGCCACAGCCTGGGTCGGCCCGCCGAGAATCGCCGCCCCCGCCCAAATGCCGCCCCCACAGCCCCAGCCGACGACCCGCCACAATGGCCAAACCTTCGTCAAAACTCCCACACCGTCGCCGCGGCAGCCCGGCCACCGCGGCCGGCGCCACAGCCACACGAGCCGAGTCGTGCGGCGATGACGGCCGTGCACAAACGCACCTCCGCCGCCCCATCGCCTTCCGCCGTTTTCCCGATCGGCCCGCAGCCGTCGGGCCACGGCCGCGGGCCGTCCTCCTCCTCTCGCCTCGCCCGCCAACACCCACAGCCCTTCCAACACATTTTTTTTTTCTTTTTTCTTTTTTTTTTTCTACTTTTTTACGATCGCCGCCTGCGCAACATGGCACCGGCCGACGGAGCGCCAACCCCCCCGCCACAGGCGAAAACAAGACAACGATAAACAAACAAACAAAATAAATTACCAGCCAGCCCCAACTACAGACACACCGAATCTGCCCTCACAGCCGACCTTACACGCCTCAACGTCAAAACAAAGGTGGTTTCTTTCTTTCAACGGTTACCTTACCTTAGGTTACGTCAGGTTAGGCTAAGAAGGCGTCAGGGTTAGGTTAAGCGTTGACGTGACGTCACGTCTTAACGTAGGCGTTAAGCTAAGGTTGCGGTCACGTACGTTAGGTTAAGGCGACTTGGGGGTTGGCCTAAGGGCTTACGTTAGGTTACGTTAGTTTAGGTGGCTGCGTTAACGGCTTAAAGAAGTTTAGGAGGTTAAGGCGTCGAGGCGGCCGCACCCCCTTAGCTGCTGCGGCTCGGCCACGCCACGCCACGCCACGCCACGCTTTGGGGTTTCATAAGGTCGCGCGGCGGGTCGTCGGCACGCCGCAAAGGACAAAACTGCAAGACGACGTCGAAAAACAAACAACAGGTAAAAAATAAATAAGTAAAAATAAACGACGCCGACAGGCGGGGATCAGCAGAACGAGCAGATTCCGGAGAGCGAACGAGACACACACGCACGCACGCACACACACACACACACACACAAACCCCCCCGAGCCGAGAGAGCACAGCACCACCACGTGTCGGCCTCCGCTCACCCGACTCGGCTGGGCTGGGCTGGGCTGGCGGCCGGGCCGGATGCACGTGCACGTACACGTACGGCTACAGCCACTACCCGTACACAGCCGCTCTTCACGCAACACCAGCCAAATGGCGCGCCCGCGGCTCGTCGCGGTCGCAACGCCACGCCGGCACACTTTCGGCACCACCGTCTTCGCGCGCACCGCAAACAAAAACGCAGCCGACACACACAGAAAAAAAAAAAAAACAACACAGAGCGCGAGAGACGGGCGGCGGCGCACCTTTCGCCAGCCGGCAGGCAATCGACTCGCCCAGTACGACAAACGTGCACGCCACCCCACCCACCAACCAACCAGTCGTCGTCGTCGTCGTCGTCCCGAAATCAAACAAACTCTCAAAAGGCACAGCCCCTGCTGCCAACGGACGCAGGCGCCACGCAGCTCCCTTCCCGCCACACTCGATTCGCAGCGCAACTCACCCGGCACACCGTCAAACGACGGGCTGGGCTCGCCGCATCGCCGCAACCTACACACCTTCCCCGCCACGACGCACAGCCCCACCAGACGCCCGTGCCGCAACGACACTACCGCACTACTCCTCTCGCCCTTGCCATACACGACACAACACGCCAAAAAATGAAAATCCAAATACAAACAAAAACACCGCCCCCACGACCCAAACACATGCACGGCGCGCCAACACACGCGAGGCAAGGCACGCAGCAAACGGCGTCCCCTCCGCGTCGCGCCATCAACCTACACACACAAGGCAACACCAACAACAAACAGCCAGCCAGCCAGCCAGCCAGCCAGCCCCACTCTCACGCCGCAAAAACAGAAAACACACCGAAACCGCCAAACGCCGCACATTCGCGCTTCGCACTCACCACACACCTCTCGGCATCCGTTTCGCACACAACGACGCGACGCACAATACATCATCACGGGCTACGCACGCACACCGCGACCCACTTTTTTACGACGCCCTCGCCAGAGCACACGTGCCCACGCCCACACACAGTCGACACAACGACGCAGCGCGCAGCAGACGCGGCCGCAACACATACCTCCCCGACGACGCGCCAACACCGCCAGCCACTGCTCACTCGCCCAAGCAACCCGTGCACACAACTGCCACACGCGTCCACCACGCCGCCGCCAACCACCCGCCCGCCAGGGGGCGCTCACGTCCGCGACAACAGCGCGGCACCGCCGGACCGGGCCGAACCGAGCCGAGCCGCCGCCTCCTCTCCACTCGGCACGCCACGTCCTGCTTGCAAAACACATGGCTCGTCCCTCTGTACACACAACGCGCCTGCCTGCGGTCGCCGCCGGCATCTATCTACCTGCGCATCGGAGCCAGGCCGGCAAGCCCACACTTAAATAATGCACTTCACCAGCCAAACAAACCCACTCTTCCTTTCTTTGCACAGCGCATGCAACAGCAGCCCCAGGAGCCGGGCCCGCCGCCAGCGTCTCCTCCTCCTCTGGGCACAGCCAGCCAGCCGTTCCCACCGCCCCGCCCCTGCTCTGCAGAACAAGAAAAAACGAAAAAGTACCAACACACGCACCCAAAGCGTAAGCCAGACAAGACCAGCCTCTCCAAGGCCACACACACGCAAAAAAACAAAAAAAAACAAAAACACTACAACAAAATAAAATAAAATGAAAAAGAAAAAGCAAGCTGTCGCCTCGCCCCCGCCCGTCCCCCCACCCCACCACATTCGCCCCCTCCGCTTGTTTTCCTTTCTACAATTTCCCTCTTTTCCACCCAATATCCCGCCGCGGTTTGCGGGCACCGGCCGATTTTGCGCCCGCCCACATGTGTGCCTACTCCCCACCACCATTCCCTCCGCAGCCCGCAGCCCGCAGCCCGCAGCCCGCAGCCCGCTTTTCCCCCCTCCCTGCCCACACCACACCACACCACACCACACCACACCACACCACACCACACCACACCACACCACACCGACGGTGCTGACGTCGACACGCACCCAAGACAGGGGCCACGACCGTCTTTTTTCCTGGGCCCATCCCCGCACCGCACCTCCTTCCAATCATCAACGCTGTGGCGCCTGTGTCCGCGCGAGACGCGTGCGCGCCGCCTCTCTCAACATCCGTCCGCCGGCCGGCCCGTTTTTCGGCCCCCAGGCCATCCGTCAACCACCACTGCCCCTGCCCGCCCCGCACCACACCACACACCGCTGCTTGCCCCGGCCGTTGCCACCAAAGGCGCCAACCGCAGCCCGCGCGCGCCAGAAAGAGATGGCAAAACTACAGGGACCCAGCCGACCGACGAAAATCAGAGCAATTGGCCGGGAGGATCAAAAAGAGAGCTCCGAAAACCACCGTAGCGAGGCGTGGGAGGAAACGTTACGAGAAGCAGGAAGGGACCAGGAAAAATTCTGGAAATTTCTTAAAACTCGTAAACTAGACACGAAACATCTACATCTACATGGGGAAGGAACGACCCCACAGACCGAGCTGAAGCACTGGCGGATTCACTAGAAAGGCAATTCCAAGCACCAGAAGCGGTAGATGACGAAACTGATGACCACCAGGAAATGGTACTCAGAAGGGTAAAACCGCATCCTAAGTGCCCCGATCAGAACATCTTTCACAATCCAATAAACGCAGAAACCCCGTATCTTATCACATCACAAACATACACACATCCTAAGAAGGCATCAGGCCCAGATTCCATCAAACCGCAACTACTACATCACCTACCTCCAGCAACTATCAATTATCTATCTAACATCAATATATAATGCTTGCTTCAGACTAAACTACTTGGAAACAGGCCCGAGTCATCACATTACCAAAGCCAAACAAGGACTTATTATTTCCGCAAAACTATAGGCCAACTTCCTTGGAAAGGTTCTCGGAAAGCTCATTCAAACTGAACTGAAGAAATTCAATTCTTAAAGGATAACAACATAATCATCCCACAACAATTCCGATTCCGCGAAGAACACAGCACCACCCACCAGGTGACCAGACTAGTCGAGCACATATGTCAGGCCAGAAACATTAGACACAGTACTGGAGCAGTCCTGCTTGACATTGGAAAAGCATTCGGATAACGCCTTATCTACAAGCTCCACCAGTACAACTGCCCCATCCACATTATTGCTTCTTTTCTCCGCAACAGAGCATTCTATGTCCATGTACCAGGAGCGGCAAGTAACACTAGATCCATAGAGGCTGGAGTCCCGCAAGGCTCAGTGCTGGGGCCCATTCTCTACTCAATATACACAAACAAACAGCTGGGAGGACACTTGTCACTATTTGCAGACGACACTGCAGTCTACCGCAGCAGTTCTAACCTGCAATATAGAGTCACAAAAATAGAGCAACACCTACAATCCATCCAGAAATGGGCTAACCAAAAAAACAATAAACGCGGAGAAAACCCAAGCAATACAATACGATTCACATTCAAAAAGAATACCTCCTAACCTGCATATACGCCTCAGAAATAACAATCTTCCATGGTCAGGCACAATAAAGTATCTAGGCATCAAGCTGGACAAGAGGTTGACATTTAGAGACCATGTTACACACGTTTGTAACAAGGCTGCAGCAGCAATATTCAGACTGTACCCAATCATCAAAGGAAACAGAATAAATATGCGCGCCAAAAAGAAAATCTTCAAAACCGTCATAGGAACCAGCCATCACTTACGGCTCTGAAAAATCTCGTCAATGGCCGCAGACACCAAACATAACAAGAGTAAAAAAGGGTGCAGAACAAATACTTCAGAATTACTGCTGATGCCGGCCGGTACCAGACAAACCGAGACATATACACAAACCATAACATACTCAATCAAAATCCCGGAAATCATCCAAAGAAAAATCCATAAAGTTTTTTTTTTTTTTTTTTTTTTGTTTTTTTTCCACCAAACCACGGATTCGAACCACCCACTCATCAGAAATCTGGGACCAAAATCCACCCGACCCAAGAACGACATTTCCCATCACGACAAAACACCACAAACTACAACATACCATGATAAACAAAAATAAAATACAAACACCATAACACTCACTCAAACAAACAAACATCTACACACACCCAAGAGACCCTATCATCCCATCATTTTGTTACCCAACATAATCAGACAGAAGGCAGGGATCAAGGACAGATCCGGTCCTTCGAGTACAGGGGGTAAAAAATACCCATCAGACCAGCTCTCTCTCTCTCTCTCCTCCTCGCTTCTCCGTGCCGACGCTGCCCCGCACACGCGTTCGCGTTCGCGTTCGCGCTCGCGTTCGGCCGACACCACACGACAGGTCTTTGGGGCCCCGCCACTGCGCACACGCACGCCTCCTCCTCTTCCTTAGTTCTTTTTCGCTTTTCTTTTCTCCCCCGCCCCCCGCTCTCACCGCCACATCATCCCGCAACCCTTGGGGCATGTTTCCCAACATCAACGCGCCCCAATTCCACTCTCTGCCCGTGCCGCACTCTCCACTTTGCTTCTCCCCGTCCCCTACACACACGACTACCGAAACCCCGGTTGACACACCTTCTCGTAGGACAGGGGTGCGTGCGTGCGTGCGTGCGTTGTCTTGACGGTGACAGCAACAGCAACGGATCCGTCCATCCCATTCCCCCCCACTCGGTAAAGAACCATGTTCAACCCACACTACACAACAAGGGGGGCACACACGAACGCGAAAGAAAGGGCAGGGCAGGGGCAACTATCTCGTACACATTCTTCCTCAGAACCCACATATCGCATCAACGAACGGCAGGCCAATTGCGGACTCAGCCGTGTCAGGCAAATCCAACCCAACCAACACCTCCCACGGAAACCCTGACACTGATCCAGCAGTACGTCCACATACATCGCCACACCAAATACGGGTGACGAGTGAGCAACAAATGGAACAATACACAACAAGGGCTGACCTAATAAAAACTGCACGTCACGTCATACCTTCCAGACAGACGCAGTTCCGACGGGACGGCGGAACCGTATACGTACCTTTCAGCCACAACAACCGACCGACTGGACACGCCCGCGTCTCCAGCCAGCCAACCACCAGGGCCACACAGCCCGCAAGTTTCAGCGTCAACACTTCTTAACGTACGTTGCAAACTTTTCAAAACATTGCCACACACACACACACACACACACACACACACACCACGAAAAGCGTCAACCTCTCTCACACTGGATACACTCAACACTTTTTGTCGGCGGAGCTTGAGGGCCAACGGTTGACACACCCCCACCGGCCACACAGGTTTCCCTTTGAAAATTGCAGTGACGGAGGAGACGCGGCATTACGAGAGGGTTGTTTCCGAGAGCGCGAGCTGGACGGAGCTGCGGCGCCGCCGCCGCCGCCGCCGCCGCCGCCGAGGGGTAATGAACGCACGCGATGCCGCATGACAGCCCATCACCCAAAGTTTCACCCACAACTGCACAGGTCGCACCCCCTTTTCGCGCCATACTAGTGTCGATCGTCAATTACAGCTGACGGTGTTCGCATTTGCCACTTGACGAGAGGGGGGGGGGGGGGGGGGGAAAAGAAAACAAACATCTGACACGCCATGTGTTTCTCTCTCTCTCTGTTACATCTAGGTCATTCGGCAGCCACTGTAAAAAAAAAAAAAAAAAAAAAAAAAAAAAAAAAAAAAAAAAAATATTTTTACGACATGGTTGGGTAAGTGATTTAAAGACAACAATTGTGGGTCACACACCATAGACCATTTCGATAGTGTTCTTGTTCTTCTCTTTTTCCTTTTTTTATCGCTCAATTGAAATCAAACCTGGGGATGATGCAATGCTGCGATATGGCACAACCGTCGTCCATTGTACACAACTCGGGAACAAAAAGAAACCAATTCAGGGAACGTTCGTTCCTTCACAACGTTTCTTTCAACGCACTTGGTCTTTACCATCCTGTATATTCAACACACATTTCCTTTCATCAAACTAGGGCATTTCCATAACAGTATTTGCAATACTGCTTCTTCGACGTCATTTCACCATCTTAACTAGAGACAAACAAACAAGAAAATAGCAAAACAGCCTTGAGAACCCCGTCCACCAAATTTCAGTTAGCACGGCATCCAAGATTCTTTTCCGGGGAGTGCAGTGCAGCTGACGCTGCTCAGACCATATACCGTCGCCAGTCTCACTCAACTCTTGCGCATTCCATTCTACGCTACGTGACTATGCAAAAATGAATGAATCAAACCCGCCCAGAGAGCGTCTTGTGCGAGGGGACACACGATATAGAGAACAACAAAACACACAGGGGACACCACCACAGTTGGAGAGAACGTTTCCACCACGGCAGCCGCGCCGTTACGCGCTTTTTTTTTTTCCTCCCCCCCACTGCACACCTCCGACACCACGGGAACGTTCACCGTCCCGTTGCCCTACACTGGCGTTTCTTTTCAACCCCCCACCCTATTCCTCGCTCCCCGGACATTCGACCGATCACAAAGTGCAACCTCTCGTTACCGTCGGGTGCCCCTCTTCATCCCCGGGGCGCCAACAACAAAACAAAAACACCACCGACGCCGTCGTCTCGCGTCACCTCACTCAACTGAGCGGAAAATACACGTACATCCAGAATGACGACACCGCCTCCAGACGTCAGACGTCAGGTCGAAAGAGGGCACCGTACGTCGTGGCGCGTGGTCTCCTAACTCACCTCGCGCGTACAAATACAATGCAATGCGTGTCTCCTCACGTTCACACACACCTCCACGCTCCACTTTTACGTCGCCCAACCAACCAACTACTAACTTAACCCACCCGCTCGGCGTAGAAGCAGCTGTAGGCGGCAACGTGTTTCTCACCCTCGCCACCAACGGTGTGACATCCGACAATCGCGGTTTGCTTTCCGTTCCACACCTCCGGCCATACCATACAAAGGGGACAAAAAAAAAAAAAAAAATATATATATCAAACAAGCCAACTCCAGCGATCCGCCCCCCTAACACCAACACGTCTCGAAACACCCACGCCCACGACCCGGCTGTGGCCTAAAGTGCGTATCCCAACGTCACACCAAAACCAAAGGCGCCGGCGCCGCACCACACCACACCACAAGCTACAGCTACAGCTGTGCCGCCCGTCCACCCGCTCACAACAACAACAACAACAACAACAACAATTCCGCCCTTCCCGCAAAGGCATTTTGGTGGCCCTGAAAAGGGCCGTTTTTTCTTTTCTTCGCCGCGCCGCGGACGAGCCTCCTATTTCCAAGAGCCACCTCCTTACTTGGAGCTCGTGTACTTGGTCACCGCCTTCGTGCCCTCGCTCACCGCGTGCTTGGCCAGCTCGCCAGGCAGCAAGAGCCGCACAGCGGTCTGGATCTCGCGGGACGTGATGGTCGAGCGCTTGTTGTAGTGCGCCAGGCGAGAAGCCTCGGCCGCAATGCGCTCGAAAATGTCGTTCACGAAGCTGTTCATGATGCTCATCGCCTTCGAAGAGATGCCCGTGTCAGGGTGCACCTGCTTCAGCACCTTGTAGATGTAGATGGCATAGCTCTCCTTCCTCTTGCGCTTCTTCTTCTTGTCGCCCTTCGAAATGTTCTTCTGCGCCTTGCCAGCCTTCTTGGCGGCTTTCCCGCTAGTCTTGGGCGGCATCACGAACAAACAGGCAGGCAGGCAGGCAGGCAGGCAGGCAGGCAGGCACGCGCAGTCAGTCAGTCAGTCAGGCGCTCCGCTCCAGTCAGCGTCTCCCCACACAGTGGCACCCGCCGGACATGAGATGGCTGGGTTTGCACCCATGCTAGTTCTGGAGAGCCAGCGTTCTTTCAACGCTCTGTCTCACGAAATGATCCTGTGGGTTCGTATGTGGCTTGTGTGCAGTAATGGCTTGGGGATTTTCCCCCCGGGTGGATGGCGTTAGTGATGATGATGTTGATAGAGGTGGAGATGAGTATCCTGTTTCATGAGGATGAGAAGATGGTTACCGCCTGTAGTGGCGATGGAGTGTGTTGATAGGAGCTCTGAGTTGAGGGTGAGGGTTCCGTCCCAGTGTATTGATGAGCTGGTACGGTGATGAATGAGATGATTCGTAGAATGTTTGTGATTTTTGTTTGATTATGTGATAGAAAGAGGGTTGCCCTAGCATTGCCCTGATTTCCTCATTGCTAGTCAGTCTTGGTACGTCTGCAATAATTCTTAGGGTTTTATTTTGGACGACCTCCAATTGGGCTAGATTAGTGTCTGCTGCCATGCTCCACACTTCAGAGCCGTAGAGGATGACAGGCAGGACTATTGTTTTCCAGATTCTGAGCTTTGCTGATATGGACAATCCCATTCCCTTTAATAATGGGTATAGTTGGTAGAGCCGGGCGGAGCCTTTGTTCCTAGCCTCTCTTATGTGATGCTTGAATGTTAGGTTTTTGTCCAATTTTAGTCCTAAGTATGTGATTTCATTTTTCCATGGGAGTATTTGTTCATTGTAAGTGATGTTTATTATGGGTTTCTTGATTTTATGAGAAAATAGGATTGTTTGACATTTGTCAGCATTTATTTTTATTTTCCAGATGTTGCACCAGTTTGCAACTTTGTTGAGATGTCGTTGTAGGCTGTAGGCTAGGTAATTAATGTTTCTGCCACTGAGATAGAGTGCTGTGTCATCAGCATATAAGGCTATGTTGCCACCCGGCTCTTTCGGGATGTCATTTGTATACAGAAGATATAGGAGGGGGCCAAGCACAGATCCCTGTGGGACACCTGCTTCTATGAGTTTCATGCCACTTTTTGCCTTTTCTATGTATGAGTAAAATTTCCTGTCAGAGAGGAAAGACTGAATGATTTTCAGCAGGTGGAGAGGGCAGTTGAGTTTGGAGATCTTATATAGCAAGCCGTCATGCCAAACACGATCAAAAGCCTTTTCAATATCCAAGAAAATAGCTGCGGTGCTGTTGCCCTGGCTCTTCTCCGTGCAGACATGCTCCACCAGGCGAATGGCTTGCTGTACAGTGCTATGTCCAGCACGAAAACCAAATTGTTCAGGGATGATGATGTTGTTTGTGGATAGAAACTGGAGTAGGGAGTTTTGTATAAGAATTTCGAGAAGTTTGGAGAGATGACATAGTAGGGAGATAGGGCGGTGGTTTTGCGGGAATAACTGATCTTTATTGGGCTTTGGAATGGAAATAACTTTTGCAACCTTCCAGGCTGAAGGGAAGTATTGTATGGAGAGGCAACTGTTTAGGATGGCTGTAAGGTGAGAGATAGCAGGTTGAGGAAGGTTTCTAAGAAAGGGGGGTTTGATGTTATCGGGACCGGGGGCTTTTGCATTGCCGATTCGCCTGATGAGAACAGAGACTGCACGTTCAGTGGTCAGCACAAAGTTGGTGACTGGTCTGGCACGAAGTGTTCGATGTAGGTGACGCTCAACTCTGCGCTCCAGGGCTTCTGCTTCTTCCTCGTCTTCATCGATTATATTCTCTTGGAACTGCAGCTCGAGCGTGTTTGCCATGGCGGTTGCTTTGTCGTGTGGGGTATAGACTAAACCGTTTTGCCCATGAAGTGGTCTGCTGGCTTTTTGGGGTTGTCGTCTGGATCTGATGATTCCCCAGAATTTTTCGGGATTTTGCTCTGCTGTTTGCAGGCTTTGTTCCCATCTAGCACTTCGTAGCAGTTTAAGTCTGGTCTGGATTTCCCTGGCCATCCTAAACATGCGTCTCCTGTCTTGGGGGTCACGAAAAGTTTGCCATCTCTTGCGCGTTCTGTTCTTGTCCGTAATTAGTTGCGCAAGGTCTGGGGGCAGGTTGCTCCGTCCGCTGTTGTGCGTTATTTTGATGGTTGATGCTTCCCCACACGTCGTGATGATTTGGGTTAATTCTGCTATAGCCTGGTCGATTTCTTCTGGGGTCTGCATGTCAGGAGCCTGGTCAGGTATGTGTAGAGTGACCAGTTCCTTGTACCTCGCCCAATTTGTGTTGTAAGTTGTAATTATTCTGTTACTTGGAATGTCTTGGTCACCCTGAAATCTTAGAATAACAGGGCTATGGTCTGAATTTAGGCTGTTGATTACCTCTGTCGTTGTGTTGAGGTTAACGTTTTTTAAGAGGAATATGTCCAATTTGTCAGGCAGGCACCTGGAGTCATAGGGAACATGAGTAGGCTCATCAGTTGAGACAACCCTTACTGCTGGATGGTTATCAAGGTATCTCAGTAGTTTGTTGCCACTTGTGTTTGTAGTACGACATCCCCATGCCCTGTGCTTGGCATTCAGGTCCCCTCCTATTATGGTTCTGTGGTTTATGTCCAAGAGATCGTCCAGGTCACTGGGAAACAGTCTGGCTTGGGGTGGGTGGTATGCCGCCACCAGAAGTGTGGGGTGGTTGTTAAGAATAACTTCGACTGCTGTTGCCTCTGTGTTTATGAGTGGTGGCGTTTGTATTACCCTGTGGCATATTCGATTTTTAATGAGAATGGCTGTACCGCCACCTGGTCTGTTAGGGCGGTCATTTCTGGCCAACACATAATTTCGGACTCGAAAGCTCTCATCAGGGGTTAGGTGGGTCTCGTTTAGGAGTGCCACATCCACCCCATGGTCATCGAGGAACATCTCGAGCTCGAATCGATCGTGGGAAACACCGTCAGCGTTCCAGATGGCGATAGTGATGTGCTGGTTTTTGGCACCCGCCGCACGCCGCCGCCGCACCTTTACCAGCTCGCCCTGCTGCGGCCGCCGACCAATGGGGCGCGCGCGCAACCGGCCGCCGCACCCGAGCCCATAAAGGACCCCCACCCCGCCGGCGCCGGCACGCACTCCGCTGCTCGACTCGCTGCGGCTCGCACCGTTTGGGGCGTTGTGCTTTTTCTTTCTCGCTTCTTTCCAAACTAGCCCATCGCCATGTCCGGACGCGGAAAGGGAGGCAAAGTCAAGGGCAAGTCAAAGTCCCGCTCAAGCAGGGCTGGGCTCCAGTTCCCGGTCGGCAGAATCCACCGCCTCCTGCGCAAGGGAAACTACGCCGAGCGCGTCGGCGCCGGGGCGCCCGTCTACCTCGCCGCCGTCATGGAGTACCTCGCGGCTGAGGTGCTCGAGCTGGCCGGAAACGCGGCCCGCGACAACAAGAAGACGCGCATCATCCCGCGCCACCTGCAGCTCGCCATACGCAACGACGAGGAGCTCAACAAGCTCTTGTCGGGCGTCACCATCGCACAGGGAGGTGTCCTGCCCAACATCCAGGCCGTCCTGCTGCCAAAGAAGACCGAGAAGAAGGCCTAAAAGAGAGACAGCGCAATCGGCAACCGCCGCGTGCTCCCTTGGCACGCAGCGCGCCATTTGCCGCCTCGGCTCAAAAAACAAAACACAATCGGCCCTTTTCAGGGCCACCACACAAACCTACGTCCAAAGCAGAATTCCAGTCGTTCGTCGCACCACTTTTCTCTCTCTCTCTCTCTCTCTCTCTCTCTCTCTCTCTCTCTCTGTGTACGGTTTTTTTTTCCTTCTTACACACACAGGCGCCGCCATCTTGTACACACGTACTTGGCCACCTCCTCCACTCAACTCCACGCACGCACAGTCTCGCGACCATTAACCAGCACACGTGGCGCACAACAACACACCTCAAAAATAACCCCTCGGCGCTCAGCCGCGCCGCAACACACAGCCCATCCACCGACAAGAAGCATACAAGCAAAGAGGGAGGGGAAGGAAGGAAGGAAGGAAGGAGCTCACACAACGCAAGGGCACGCTTCCTTCCCTCCCAACCGCACCGCACACCACGTCAAAAAAAAAAAAAAAAAAAAACTCCAAACAAAACTAAAAGGCCAAGTAGACTAAAAAGGAAAAGAAAAACCAGCAACACAGACTCTTTCGCACTTTTCAACTTCCGAACACTGTGGTGGCCCTGAAAAGGGCCGTTTTTCAATCTATCTCTCTTTCCTTCCTTCGGTCTCACACCGCCTAACCGCCGAAACCGTACAGGGTGCGCCCCTGCCTCTTCAGGGCGTACACCACGTCCATGGCCGTCACAGTCTTGCGCTTGGCGTGCTCAGTGTACGTCACCGCGTCGCGGATCACGTTCTCCAGGAACACCTTCAGCACTCCGCGCGTCTCCTCGTAGATCAGACCAGAGATGCGCTTCACGCCGCCCCTGCGCGCCAGGCGGCGGATCGCGGGCTTCGTGATGCCCTGGATGTTGTCGCGCAACACCTTGCGGTGCCGCTTGGCGCCACCCTTGCCGAGCCCCTTTCCTCCCTTGCCGCGGCCTGTCATTCTTCTTCTTCAAGCGTCTCAACCACAATAATATAAAAAACAGAAAGCAAGGCAAGCTCCTCACCCGGCGCTAGCGAGTCGGCTACGGTTGTGGCGCCCAGCGCGCGCGCCGCCCCCCTATATAGACTCTGGGGCCCCGCGGCCCGCCCTCCCCTCCCCCCACCACCGCGCACCGAGGGCATATAAGCGCAGCACCCGGGGCGCGCGGGCCCGTTGTCAAGGCAGCACCGGACGCCGTCGCGCACGCATATCCTCCACGCCGCATCCGCATCCGCAGTAGCCATGGCCCGGACAAAGCAAACGGCCCGCAAGTCCACCGGCGGAAAGGCGCCGCGCAAACAGCTCGCCACCAAGGCGGCGAGGAAGAGCGCGCCCGCCACCGGCGGCGTCAAGAAGCCCCACCGCTACAGGCCGGGCACCGTCGCCCTGCGAGAAATCAGGCGCTACCAGAAGAGCACAGAGCTGCTCATCCGCAAGCTGCCATTCCAGCGCCTAGTGCGCGAGATCGCCCAGGACTTCAAGACCGACCTGCGCTTCCAGAGCTCCGCAGTCATGGCCCTGCAGGAGGCCAGCGAGGCCTACCTCGTCGGCCTCTTCGAAGACACCAACCTGTGCGCAATCCACGCCAAGCGAGTCACCATCATGCCCAAGGACATCCAGCTCGCGCGCCGCATCCGCGGCGAGCGCGCCTAAACCCGCACACCGCCAAACAAACAAAACGGCCCTTTTCAGGGCCACTAACGTCTCTCCGTCGCGAGCAAAACTTTGTCGGTCGCAACGACTAGTTCCCCACTCACTCTCCAGTCCAGTCGTCCCACCCCCGGCCCGGCCCGGCGCCGCCGTTTCCAAAAAAAAGAAAAAAGCACCGCACCGGCCGAACCAAGTCGCAAGCGTCAATAGCGCCACCCACACAGGCCACGGCACAAAACGTGACGCCCGGAAAGCAAAGCAAAGCAAAAAAGACTATTCCAAAACCACCACCAAGACAAACAAACAAACAAACGCGGCGCAAAATAAATAGGTAAAAAATAATAAAAGTAAAATACACTTTGTGTAACACCAACCGCGGCGCCGCCGCCCACGCCCGCCAACGACCCCACAATCCAACCACCATCCACACATGAAACAAACAAACGCCAGCAAGCAAGACAGACAGACAGACAACAAGGCAACCGACCGACCACGACACGACACGACAATCAACACCTTCCCGACGTGCTTTGATGGCCCTGAGAAGGGCCGTTTTTGTTTTTGTCCGGGACCGCGCGACAGCCTCTGGTTGCGCGCCGGCCTCCAGGCGACGGTGTCAACCGCCAACCCTTCCCTGCCCTTTTTACTTCTTCTTCTTGGGCGAAGCCTTCGCCTTAGACGGCGTCGCCGTCGCCTTCTTCGGGCGCGGCGCCTTCGGCTTCTTCGTCGGAACCTTGGCGGCCTTCTTCGCCTTCGACGGCGACTTGGCCTTGGCCGGCTTGGCCGCAGCCGCCTTCTTCGCACCCGCGGGAGCGGCCGACGCCGCAGACGCCTTCTTGGCGGCGCCCGCCTTCCGACCGGTCGCCGCCTTCACGCCGCCAGCCTTCTTTGCGCCGGCCGCACGGGCCCCCTTCTTCTCCTTGCTGGCCGGAGCGGCGCGCTTCTTCTTCGCACCACCGCCGCCACCACGAGCCTTGCCGCCCTCGGCCGCCCCGCCGCCGGCGCCGGCAAGCTTGAAAGAGCCCGACGCGCCCTTCCCCTTCGTCTGCACCAGCTCGCCAGCCACGACGGCCGACTTGAGGTACTTCTTGATAAAGGGCGCCAGCTTCTCCGCGTCCAGCTTGTAGTGCGCGGCAATGTACTTCTTGATCGCCTGCAGCGACGACCCGCCGCGCTCCTTCAGACTCTTGATGGCGGCCGTCACCATCTCAGAGGTGCGCGGGTGCGCAGGCTTGGCGCGCGGCTTCTTCGCAGACGACGCAGACTTGGCCTTCTTCGTAGTGCCGGTGGCGGCGGGTGCCGCGGCAGTCTCGTTCGTAGCCGCCTGGTCTGCCATCTTTTGCCTGTTCTCTTTTCTTTTTTCCCCTTGCTTTCGCTTCCTTCTCTCCTTCGACGACGCACAACAGCGAGGGGCGCGCAGCAGAGAATAGCCGCGCACGCGCCTGGCCCAGCCAGTGTCGCGGGCGGGCGCGGACGGCCGAGAGAGCGGCCGCCACTCGGCGCGCCGCCGCGCCGCCGCGCCGCGCCTCCCGCGCTTGCTACCGCCCAACGTCCGACAGCCTGCGCGGAGCAGCCCCCAACCTGCGCCGCAACCACCCGCGCCATTCAAACCACCGAGGATGGGGCTACACACACCGACACCACGGTCGCCAACCAGTCGCCGCGGCGGCGCCGCAAACCACGGCCAAACTGCAGCCACCGCGCGCCACAGCCTGGGTCGGCCCGCCGAGAATCGCCGCCCCCGCCCAAATGCCGCCCCCACAGCCCCAGCCGACGACCCGCCACAATGGCCAAACCTTCGTCAAAACTCCCACACCGTCGCCGCGGCAGCCCGGCCACCGCGGCCGGCGCCACAGCCACACGAGCCGAGTCGTGCGGCGATGACGGCCGTGCACAAACGCACCTCCGCCGCCCCATCGCCTTCCGCCGTTTTCCCGATCGGCCCGCAGCCGTCGGGCCACGGCCGCGGGCCGTCCTCCTCCTCTCGCCTCGCCCGCCAACACCCACAGCCCTTCCAACACATTTTTTTTTTCTTTTTTCTTTTTTTTTTTCTACTTTTTTACGATCGCCGCCTGCGCAACATGGCACCGGCCGACGGAGCGCCAACCCCCCCGCCACAGGCGAAAACAAGACAACGATAAACAAACAAACAAAATAAATTACCAGCCAGCCCCAACTACAGACACACCGAATCTGCCCTCACAGCCGACCTTACACGCCTCAACGTCAAAACAAAGGTGGTTTCTTTCTTTCAACGGTTACCTTACCTTAGGTTACGTCAGGTTAGGCTAAGAAGGCGTCAGGGTTAGGTTAAGCGTTGACGTGACGTCACGTCTTAACGTAGGCGTTAAGCTAAGGTTGCGGTCACGTACGTTAGGTTAAGGCGACTTGGGGGTTGGCCTAAGGGCTTACGTTAGGTTACGTTAGTTTAGGTGGCTGCGTTAACGGCTTAAAGAAGTTTAGGAGGTTAAGGCGTCGAGGCGGCCGCACCCCCTTAGCTGCTGCGGCTCGGCCACGCCACGCCACGCCACGCCACGCTTTGGGGTTTCATAAGGTCGCGCGGCGGGTCGTCGGCACGCCGCAAAGGACAAAACTGCAAGACGACGTCGAAAAACAAACAACAGGTAAAAAATAAATAAGTAAAAATAAACGACGCCGACAGGCGGGGATCAGCAGAACGAGCAGATTCCGGAGAGCGAACGAGACACACACGCACGCACGCACACACACACACACACACACAAACCCCCCCGAGCCGAGAGAGCACAGCACCACCACGTGTCGGCCTCCGCTCACCCGACTCGGCTGGGCTGGGCTGGGCTGGCGGCCGGGCCGGATGCACGTGCACGTACACGTACGGCTACAGCCACTACCCGTACACAGCCGCTCTTCACGCAACACCAGCCAAATGGCGCGCCCGCGGCTCGTCGCGGTCGCAACGCCACGCCGGCACACTTTCGGCACCACCGTCTTCGCGCGCACCGCAAACAAAAACGCAGCCGACACACACAGAAAAAAAAAAAAAACAACACAGAGCGCGAGAGACGGGCGGCGGCGCACCTTTCGCCAGCCGGCAGGCAATCGACTCGCCCAGTACGACAAACGTGCACGCCACCCCACCCACCAACCAACCAGTCGTCGTCGTCGTCGTCGTCCCGAAATCAAACAAACTCTCAAAAGGCACAGCCCCTGCTGCCAACGGACGCAGGCGCCACGCAGCTCCCTTCCCGCCACACTCGATTCGCAGCGCAACTCACCCGGCACACCGTCAAACGACGGGCTGGGCTCGCCGCATCGCCGCAACCTACACACCTTCCCCGCCACGACGCACAGCCCCACCAGACGCCCGTGCCGCAACGACACTACCGCACTACTCCTCTCGCCCTTGCCATACACGACACAACACGCCAAAAAATGAAAATCCAAATACAAACAAAAACACCGCCCCCACGACCCAAACACATGCACGGCGCGCCAACACACGCGAGGCAAGGCACGCAGCAAACGGCGTCCCCTCCGCGTCGCGCCATCAACCTACACACACAAGGCAACACCAACAACAAACAGCCAGCCAGCCAGCCAGCCAGCCAGCCCCACTCTCACGCCGCAAAAACAGAAAACACACCGAAACCGCCAAACGCCGCACATTCGCGCTTCGCACTCACCACACACCTCTCGGCATCCGTTTCGCACACAACGACGCGACGCACAATACATCATCACGGGCTACGCACGCACACCGCGACCCACTTTTTTACGACGCCCTCGCCAGAGCACACGTGCCCACGCCCACACACAGTCGACACAACGACGCAGCGCGCAGCAGACGCGGCCGCAACACATACCTCCCCGACGACGCGCCAACACCGCCAGCCACTGCTCACTCGCCCAAGCAACCCGTGCACACAACTGCCACACGCGTCCACCACGCCGCCGCCAACCACCCGCCCGCCAGGGGGCGCTCACGTCCGCGACAACAGCGCGGCACCGCCGGACCGGGCCGAACCGAGCCGAGCCGCCGCCTCCTCTCCACTCGGCACGCCACGTCCTGCTTGCAAAACACATGGCTCGTCCCTCTGTACACACAACGCGCCTGCCTGCGGTCGCCGCCGGCATCTATCTACCTGCGCATCGGAGCCAGGCCGGCAAGCCCACACTTAAATAATGCACTTCACCAGCCAAACAAACCCACTCTTCCTTTCTTTGCACAGCGCATGCAACAGCAGCCCCAGGAGCCGGGCCCGCCGCCAGCGTCTCCTCCTCCTCTGGGCACAGCCAGCCAGCCGTTCCCACCGCCCCGCCCCTGCTCTGCAGAACAAGAAAAAACGAAAAAGTACCAACACACGCACCCAAAGCGTAAGCCAGACAAGACCAGCCTCTCCAAGGCCACACACACGCAAAAAAACAAAAAAAAACAAAAACACTACAACAAAATAAAATAAAATGAAAAAGAAAAAGCAAGCTGTCGCCTCGCCCCCGCCCGTCCCCCCACCCCACCACATTCGCCCCCTCCGCTTGTTTTCCTTTCTACAATTTCCCTCTTTTCCACCCAATATCCCGCCGCGGTTTGCGGGCACCGGCCGATTTTGCGCCCGCCCACATGTGTGCCTACTCCCCACCACCATTCCCTCCGCAGCCCGCAGCCCGCAGCCCGCAGCCCGCAGCCCGCTTTTCCCCCCTCCCTGCCCACACCACACCACACCACACCACACCACACCACACCACACCACACCACACCACACCACACCGACGGTGCTGACGTCGACACGCACCCAAGACAGGGGCCACGACCGTCTTTTTTCCTGGGCCCATCCCCGCACCGCACCTCCTTCCAATCATCAACGCTGTGGCGCCTGTGTCCGCGCGAGACGCGTGCGCGCCGCCTCTCTCAACATCCGTCCGCCGGCCGGCCCGTTTTTCGGCCCCCAGGCCATCCGTCAACCACCACTGCCCCTGCCCGCCCCGCACCACACCACACACCGCTGCTTGCCCCGGCCGTTGCCACCAAAGGCGCCAACCGCAGCCCGCGCGCGCCAGAAAGAGATGGCAAAACTACAGGGACCCAGCCGACCGACGAAAATCAGAGCAATTGGCCGGGAGGATCAAAAAGAGAGCTCCGAAAACCACCGTAGCGAGGCGTGGGAGGAAACGACACTAGATCGCGTGTTGAGAAGCAGGAAGGGACCAGGAAAAATTCTGGAAATTTCTTAAAACTCGTAAACTAGACACGAAACATCTACATCTACATGGGGAAGGAACGACCCCACAGACCGAGCTGAAGCACTGGCGGATTCACTAGAAAGGCAATTCCAAGCACCAGAAGCGGTAGATGACGAAACTGATGACCACCAGGAAATGGTACTCAGAAGGGTAAAACCGCATCCTAAGTGCCCCGATCAGAACATCTTTCACAATCCAATAAACGCAGAAACCCCGTATCTTATCACATCACAAACATACACACATCCTAAGAAGGCATCAGGCCCAGATTCCATCAAACCGCAACTACTACATCACCTACCTCCAGCAACTATCAATTATCTATCTAACATCAATATATAATGCTTGCTTCAGACTAAACTACTTGGAAACAGGCCCGAGTCATCACATTACCAAAGCCAAACAAGGACTTATTATTTCCGCAAAACTATAGGCCAACTTCCTTGGAAAGGTTCTCGGAAAGCTCATTCAAACTGAACTGAAGAAATTCAATTCTTAAAGGATAACAACATAATCATCCCACAACAATTCCGATTCCGCGAAGAACACAGCACCACCCACCAGGTGACCAGACTAGTCGAGCACATATGTCAGGCCAGAAACATTAGACACAGTACTGGAGCAGTCCTGCTTGACATTGGAAAAGCATTCGGATAACGCCTTATCTACAAGCTCCACCAGTACAACTGCCCCATCCACATTATTGCTTCTTTTCTCCGCAACAGAGCATTCTATGTCCATGTACCAGGAGCGGCAAGTAACACTAGATCCATAGAGGCTGGAGTCCCGCAAGGCTCAGTGCTGGGGCCCATTCTCTACTCAATATACACAAACAAACAGCTGGGAGGACACTTGTCACTATTTGCAGACGACACTGCAGTCTACCGCAGCAGTTCTAACCTGCAATATAGAGTCACAAAAATAGAGCAACACCTACAATCCATCCAGAAATGGGCTAACCAAAAAAACAATAAACGCGGAGAAAACCCAAGCAATACAATACGATTCACATTCAAAAAGAATACCTCCTAACCTGCATATACGCCTCAGAAATAACAATCTTCCATGGTCAGGCACAATAAAGTATCTAGGCATCAAGCTGGACAAGAGGTTGACATTTAGAGACCATGTTACACACGTTTGTAACAAGGCTGCAGCAGCAATATTCAGACTGTACCCAATCATCAAAGGAAACAGAATAAATATGCGCGCCAAAAAGAAAATCTTCAAAACCGTCATAGGAACCAGCCATCACTTACGGCTCTGAAAAATCTCGTCAATGGCCGCAGACACCAAACATAACAAGAGTAAAAAAGGGTGCAGAACAAATACTTCAGAATTACTGCTGATGCCGGCCGGTACCAGACAAACCGAGACATATACACAAACCATAACATACTCAATCAAAATCCCGGAAATCATCCAAAGAAAAATCCATAAAGTTTTTTTTTTTTTTTTTTTTTTGTTTTTTTTCCACCAAACCACGGATTCGAACCACCCACTCATCAGAAATCTGGGACCAAAATCCACCCGACCCAAGAACGACATTTCCCATCACGACAAAACACCACAAACTACAACATACCATGATAAACAAAAATAAAATACAAACACCATAACACTCACTCAAACAAACAAACATCTACACACACCCAAGAGACCCTATCATCCCATCATTTTGTTACCCAACATAATCAGACAGAAGGCAGGGATCAAGGACAGATCCGGTCCTTCGAGTACAGGGGGTAAAAAATACCCATCAGACCAGCTCTCTCTCTCTCTCTCCTCCTCGCTTCTCCGTGCCGACGCTGCCCCGCACACGCGTTCGCGTTCGCGTTCGCGCTCGCGTTCGGCCGACACCACACGACAGGTCTTTGGGGCCCCGCCACTGCGCACACGCACGCCTCCTCCTCTTCCTTAGTTCTTTTTCGCTTTTCTTTTCTCCCCCGCCCCCCGCTCTCACCGCCACATCATCCCGCAACCCTTGGGGCATGTTTCCCAACATCAACGCGCCCCAATTCCACTCTCTGCCCGTGCCGCACTCTCCACTTTGCTTCTCCCCGTCCCCTACACACACGACTACCGAAACCCCGGTTGACACACCTTCTCGTAGGACAGGGGTGCGTGCGTGCGTGCGTGCGTTGTCTTGACGGTGACAGCAACAGCAACGGATCCGTCCATCCCATTCCCCCCCACTCGGTAAAGAACCATGTTCAACCCACACTACACAACAAGGGGGGCACACACGAACGCGAAAGAAAGGGCAGGGCAGGGGCAACTATCTCGTACACATTCTTCCTCAGAACCCACATATCGCATCAACGAACGGCAGGCCAATTGCGGACTCAGCCGTGTCAGGCAAATCCAACCCAACCAACACCTCCCACGGAAACCCTGACACTGATCCAGCAGTACGTCCACATACATCGCCACACCAAATACGGGTGACGAGTGAGCAACAAATGGAACAATACACAACAAGGGCTGACCTAATAAAAACTGCACGTCACGTCATACCTTCCAGACAGACGCAGTTCCGACGGGACGGCGGAACCGTATACGTACCTTTCAGCCACAACAACCGACCGACTGGACACGCCCGCGTCTCCAGCCAGCCAACCACCAGGGCCACACAGCCCGCAAGTTTCAGCGTCAACACTTCTTAACGTACGTTGCAAACTTTTCAAAACATTGCCACACACACACACACACACACACACACACACACCACGAAAAGCGTCAACCTCTCTCACACTGGATACACTCAACACTTTTTGTCGGCGGAGCTTGAGGGCCAACGGTTGACACACCCCCACCGGCCACACAGGTTTCCCTTTGAAAATTGCAGTGACGGAGGAGACGCGGCATTACGAGAGGGTTGTTTCCGAGAGCGCGAGCTGGACGGAGCTGCGGCGCCGCCGCCGCCGCCGCCGCCGCCGCCGAGGGGTAATGAACGCACGCGATGCCGCATGACAGCCCATCACCCAAAGTTTCACCCACAACTGCACAGGTCGCACCCCCTTTTCGCGCCATACTAGTGTCGATCGTCAATTACAGCTGACGGTGTTCGCATTTGCCACTTGACGAGAGGGGGGGGGGGGGGGGGAAAAGAAAACAAACATCTGACACGCCATGTGTTTCTCTCTCTCTCTGTTACATCTAGGTCATTCGGCAGCCACTGTAAAAAAAAAAAAAAAAAAAAAAAAAAAAAAAAAAATATTTTTACGACATGGTTGGGTAAGTGATTTAAAGACAACAATTGTGGGTCACACACCATAGACCATTTCGATAGTGTTCTTGTTCTTCTCTTTTTCCTTTTTTTATCGCTCAATTGAAATCAAACCTGGGGATGATGCAATGCTGCGATATGGCACAACCGTCGTCCATTGTACACAACTCGGGAACAAAAAGAAACCAATTCAGGGAACGTTCGTTCCTTCACAACGTTTCTTTCAACGCACTTGGTCTTTACCATCCTGTATATTCAACACACATTTCCTTTCATCAAACTAGGGCATTTCCATAACAGTATTTGCAATACTGCTTCTTCGACGTCATTTCACCATCTTAACTAGAGACAAACAAACAAGAAAATAGCAAAACAGCCTTGAGAACCCCGTCCACCAAATTTCAGTTAGCACGGCATCCAAGATTCTTTTCCGGGGAGTGCAGTGCAGCTGACGCTGCTCAGACCATATACCGTCGCCAGTCTCACTCAACTCTTGCGCATTCCATTCTACGCTACGTGACTATGCAAAAATGAATGAATCAAACCCGCCCAGAGAGCGTCTTGTGCGAGGGGACACACGATATAGAGAACAACAAAACACACAGGGGACACCACCACAGTTGGAGAGAACGTTTCCACCACGGCAGCCGCGCCGTTACGCGCTTTTTTTTTTTCCTCCCCCCCACTGCACACCTCCGACACCACGGGAACGTTCACCGTCCCGTTGCCCTACACTGGCGTTTCTTTTCAACCCCCCACCCTATTCCTCGCTCCCCGGACATTCGACCGATCACAAAGTGCAACCTCTCGTTACCGTCGGGTGCCCCTCTTCATCCCCGGGGCGCCAACAACAAAACAAAAACACCACCGACGCCGTCGTCTCGCGTCACCTCACTCAACTGAGCGGAAAATACACGTACATCCAGAATGACGACACCGCCTCCAGACGTCAGACGTCAGGTCGAAAGAGGGCACCGTACGTCGTGGCGCGTGGTCTCCTAACTCACCTCGCGCGTACAAATACAATGCAATGCGTGTCTCCTCACGTTCACACACACCTCCACGCTCCACTTTTACGTCGCCCAACCAACCAACTACTAACTTAACCCACCCGCTCGGCGTAGAAGCAGCTGTAGGCGGCAACGTGTTTCTCACCCTCGCCACCAACGGTGTGACATCCGACAATCGCGGTTTGCTTTCCGTTCCACACCTCCGGCCATACCATACAAAGGGGACAAAAAAAAAAAAAAAAATATATATATCAAACAAGCCAACTCCAGCGATCCGCCCCCCTAACACCAACACGTCTCGAAACACCCACGCCCACGACCCGGCTGTGGCCTAAAGTGCGTATCCCAACGTCACACCAAAACCAAAGGCGCCGGCGCCGCACCACACCACACCACAAGCTACAGCTACAGCTGTGCCGCCCGTCCACCCGCTCACAACAACAACAACAACAACAACAACAATTCCGCCCTTCCCGCAAAGGCATTTTGGTGGCCCTGAAAAGGGCCGTTTTTTCTTTTCTTCGCCGCGCCGCGGACGAGCCTCCTATTTCCAAGAGCCACCTCCTTACTTGGAGCTCGTGTACTTGGTCACCGCCTTCGTGCCCTCGCTCACCGCGTGCTTGGCCAGCTCGCCAGGCAGCAAGAGCCGCACAGCGGTCTGGATCTCGCGGGACGTGATGGTCGAGCGCTTGTTGTAGTGCGCCAGGCGAGAAGCCTCGGCCGCAATGCGCTCGAAAATGTCGTTCACGAAGCTGTTCATGATGCTCATCGCCTTCGAAGAGATGCCCGTGTCAGGGTGCACCTGCTTCAGCACCTTGTAGATGTAGATGGCATAGCTCTCCTTCCTCTTGCGCTTCTTCTTCTTGTCGCCCTTCGAAATGTTCTTCTGCGCCTTGCCAGCCTTCTTGGCGGCTTTCCCGCTAGTCTTGGGCGGCATCACGAACAAACAGGCAGGCAGGCAGGCAGGCAGGCAGGCACGCGCAGTCAGTCAGTCAGTCAGGCGCTCCGCTCCAGTCAGCGTCTCCCCACACAGTGGCACCCGCCGCACGCCGCCGCCGCACCTTTACCAGCTCGCCCTGCTGCGGCCGCCGACCAATGGGGCGCGCGCGCAACCGGCCGCCGCACCCGAGCCCATAAAGGACCCCCACCCCGCCGGCGCCGGCACGCACTCCGCTGCTCGACTCGCTGCGGCTCGCACCGTTTGGGGCGTTGTGCTTTTTCTTTCTCGCTTCTTTCCAAACTAGCCCATCGCCATGTCCGGACGCGGAAAGGGAGGCAAAGTCAAGGGCAAGTCAAAGTCCCGCTCAAGCAGGGCTGGGCTCCAGTTCCCGGTCGGCAGAATCCACCGCCTCCTGCGCAAGGGAAACTACGCCGAGCGCGTCGGCGCCGGGGCGCCCGTCTACCTCGCCGCCGTCATGGAGTACCTCGCGGCTGAGGTGCTCGAGCTGGCCGGAAACGCGGCCCGCGACAACAAGAAGACGCGCATCATCCCGCGCCACCTGCAGCTCGCCATACGCAACGACGAGGAGCTCAACAAGCTCTTGTCGGGCGTCACCATCGCACAGGGAGGTGTCCTGCCCAACATCCAGGCCGTCCTGCTGCCAAAGAAGACCGAGAAGAAGGCCTAAAAGAGAGACAGCGCAATCGGCAACCGCCGCGTGCTCCCTTGGCACGCAGCGCGCCATTTGCCGCCTCGGCTCAAAAAACAAAACACAATCGGCCCTTTTCAGGGCCACCACACAAACCTACGTCCAAAGCAGAATTCCAGTCGTTCGTCGCACCACTTTTCTCTCTCTCTCTCTCTCTCTCTCTCTCTCTCTCTCTCTCTCTGTGTACGGTTTTTTTTTCCTTCTTACACACACAGGCGCCGCCATCTTGTACACACGTACTTGGCCACCTCCTCCACTCAACTCCACGCACGCACAGTCTCGCGACCATTAACCAGCACACGTGGCGCACAACAACACACCTCAAAAATAACCCCTCGGCGCTCAGCCGCGCCGCAACACACAGCCCATCCACCGACAAGAAGCATACAAGCAAAGAGGGAGGGGAAGGAAGGAAGGAAGGAAGGAGCTCACACAACGCAAGGGCACGCTTCCTTCCCTCCCAACCGCACCGCACACCACGTCAAAAAAAACTCCAAACAAAACTAAAAGGCCAAGTAGACTAAAAAGGAAAAGAAAAACCAGCAACACAGACTCTTTCGCACTTTTCAACTTCCGAACACTGTGGTGGCCCTGAAAAGGGCCGTTTTTCAATCTATCTCTCTTTCCTTCCTTCGGTCTCACACCGCCTAACCGCCGAAACCGTACAGGGTGCGCCCCTGCCTCTTCAGGGCGTACACCACGTCCATGGCCGTCACAGTCTTGCGCTTGGCGTGCTCAGTGTACGTCACCGCGTCGCGGATCACGTTCTCCAGGAACACCTTCAGCACTCCGCGCGTCTCCTCGTAGATCAGACCAGAGATGCGCTTCACGCCGCCCCTGCGCGCCAGGCGGCGGATCGCGGGCTTCGTGATGCCCTGGATGTTGTCGCGCAACACCTTGCGGTGCCGCTTGGCGCCACCCTTGCCGAGCCCCTTTCCTCCCTTGCCGCGGCCTGTCATTCTTCTTCTTCAAGCGTCTCAACCACAATAATATATAAAACAGAAAGCAAGGCAAGCTCCTCACCCGGCGCTAGCGAGTCGGCTACGGTTGTGGCGCCCAGCGCGCGCGCCGCCCCCCTATATAGACTCTGGGGCCCCGCGGCCCGCCCTCCCCTCCCCCCACCACCGCGCACCGAGGGCATATAAGCGCAGCACCCGGGGCGCGCGGGCCCGTTGTCAAGGCAGCACCGGACGCCGTCGCGCACGCATATCCTCCACGCCGCATCCGCATCCGCATCCGCATCCGCAGTAGCCATGGCCCGGACAAAGCAAACGGCCCGCAAGTCCACCGGCGGAAAGGCGCCGCGCAAACAGCTCGCCACCAAGGCGGCGAGGAAGAGCGCGCCCGCCACCGGCGGCGTCAAGAAGCCCCACCGCTACAGGCCGGGCACCGTCGCCCTGCGAGAAATCAGGCGCTACCAGAAGAGCACAGAGCTGCTCATCCGCAAGCTGCCATTCCAGCGCCTAGTGCGCGAGATCGCCCAGGACTTCAAGACCGACCTGCGCTTCCAGAGCTCCGCAGTCATGGCCCTGCAGGAGGCCAGCGAGGCCTACCTCGTCGGCCTCTTCGAAGACACCAACCTGTGCGCAATCCACGCCAAGCGAGTCACCATCATGCCCAAGGACATCCAGCTCGCGCGCCGCATCCGCGGCGAGCGCGCCTAAACCCGCACACCGCCAAACAAACAAAACGGCCCTTTTCAGGGCCACTAACGTCTCTCCGTCGCGAGCAAAACTTTGTCGGTCGCAACGACTAGTTCCCCACTCACTCTCCAGTCCAGTCGTCCCACCCCCGGCCCGGCCCGGCGCCGCCGTTTCCAAAAGAAAAAAAAAAGCACCGCACCGGCCGAGCCAAGTCGCAAGCGTCAATAGCGCCACCCACACAGGCCACGGCACAAAACGTGACGCCCGGAAAGCAAAGCCAAAAAAGACTATTCCAAAACCACCACCAAGACAAACAAACAAACGCGGCGCAAAATAAATAGGTAGAAATAATAAAAGTAAAATACACTTTATGTAACACCAACCGCGGCGCCGCCGCCCACGCCCGCCAACGACCCCACAATCCAACCACCATCCACACATGAAACAAACAAACGCCAGCAAGCAAGACAGACAGACAACAAGGCAACCGACCGACCACGACACGACACGACAATCAACACCTTCCCGACGTGCTTTGATGGCCCTGAGAAGGGCCGTTTTTGTTTTTGTCCGGGACCGCGCGACAGCCTCTGGTTGCGCGCCGGCCACCAGGCGACGGTGTCAACCGCCAACCCTTCCCTGCCCTTTTTACTTCTTCTTCTTGGGCGAAGCCTTCGCCTTAGACGGCGTCGCCGTCGCCTTCTTCGGGCGCGGCGCCTTCGGCTTCTTCGTCGGAACCTTGGCGGCCTTCTTCGCCTTCGACGGCGACTTGGCCTTGGCCGGCTTGGCCGCAGCCGCCTTCTTCGCACCCGCGGGAGCGGCCGACGCCGCAGACGCCTTCTTGGCGGCGCCCGCCTTCCGACCGGTCGCCGCCTTCACGCCGCCAGCCTTCTTTGCGCCGGCCGCACGGGCCCCCTTCTTCTCCTTGCTGGCCGGAGCGGCGCGCTTCTTCTTCGCACCACCGCCGCCACCACGAGCCTTGCCGCCCTCGGCCGCCCCGCCGCCGGCGCCGGCAAGCTTGAAAGAGCCCGACGCGCCCTTCCCCTTCGTCTGCACCAGCTCGCCAGCCACGACGGCCGACTTGAGGTACTTCTTGATAAAGGGCGCCAGCTTCTCCGCGTCCAGCTTGTAGTGCGCGGCAATGTACTTCTTGATCGCCTGCAGCGACGACCCGCCGCGCTCCTTCAGACTCTTGATGGCGGCCGTCACCATCTCAGAGGTGCGCGGGTGCGCAGGCTTGGCGCGCGGCTTCTTCGCAGACGACGCAGACTTGGCCTTCTTCGTAGTGCCGGTGGCGGCGGGTGCCGCGGCAGTCTCGTTCGTAGCCGCCTGGTCTGCCATCTTTTGCCTGTTCTCTTTTCTTTTTTCCCCTTGCTTTCGCTTCCTTCTCTCCTTCGACGACGCACAACAGCGAGGGGCGCGCAGCAGAGAATAGCCGCGCACGCGCCTGGCCCAGCCAGTGTCGCGGGCGGGCGCGGACGGCCGAGAGAGCGGCCGCCACTCGGCGCGCCGCCGCGCCGCCGCGCCGCGCCTCCCGCGCTTGCTACCGCCCAACGTCCGACAGCCTGCGCGGAGCAGCCCCCAACCTGCGCCGCAACCACCCGCGCCATTCAAACCACCGAGGATGGGGCTACACACACCGACACCACGGTCGCCAACCAGTCGCCGCGGCGGCGCCGCAAACCACGGCCAAACTGCAGCCACCGCGCGCCACAGCCTGGGTCGGCCCGCCGAGAATCGCCGCCCCCGCCCAAATGCCGCCCCCACAGCCCCAGCCGACGACCCGCCACAATGGCCAAACCTTCGTCAAAACTCCCACACCGTCGCCGCGGCAGCCCGGCCACCGCGGCCGGCGCCACAGCCACACGAGCCGAGTCGTGCGGCGATGACGGCCGTGCACAAACGCACCTCCGCCGCCCCATCGCCTTCCGCCGTTTTCCCGATCGGCCCGCAGCCGTCGGGCCACGGCCGCGGGCCGTCCTCCTCCTCTCGCCTCGCCCGCCAACACCCACAGCCCTTCCAACACATTTTTTTTTTCTTTTTTCTTTTTTTTTTTCTACTTTTTTACGATCGCCGCCTGCGCAACATGGCACCGGCCGACGGAGCGCCAACCCCCCCGCCACAGGCGAAAACAAGACAACGATAAACAAACAAACAAAATAAATTACCAGCCAGCCCCAACTACAGACACACCGAATCTGCCCTCACAGCCGACCTTACACGCCTCAACGTCAAAACAAAGGTGGTTTCTTTCTTTCAACGGTTACCTTACCTTAGGTTACGTCAGGTTAGGCTAAGAAGGCGTCAGGGTTAGGTTAAGCGTTGACGTGACGTCACGTCTTAACGTAGGCGTTAAGCTAAGGTTGCGGTCACGTACGTTAGGTTAAGGCGACTTGGGGGTTGGCCTAAGGGCTTACGTTAGGTTACGTTAGTTTAGGTGGCTGCGTTAACGGCTTAAAGAAGTTTAGGAGGTTAAGGCGTCGAGGCGGCCGCACCCCCTTAGCTGCTGCGGCTCGGCCACGCCACGCCACGCCACGCCACGCTTTGGGGTTTCATAAGGTCGCGCGGCGGGTCGTCGGCACGCCGCAAAGGACAAAACTGCAAGACGACGTCGAAAAACAAACAACAGGTAAAAAATAAATAAGTAAAAATAAACGACGCCGACAGGCGGGGATCAGCAGAACGAGCAGATTCCGGAGAGCGAACGAGACACACACGCACGCACGCACACACACACACACACACACAAACCCCCCCGAGCCGAGAGAGCACAGCACCACCACGTGTCGGCCTCCGCTCACCCGACTCGGCTGGGCTGGGCTGGGCTGGGCTGGGCTGGGCTGGGCTGGGCTGGGCTGGCGGCCGGGCCGGATGCACGTGCACGTACACGTACGGCTACAGCCACTACCCGTACACAGCCGCTCTTCACGCAACACCAGCCAAATGGCGCGCCCGCGGCTCGTCGCGGTCGCAACGCCACGCCGGCACACTTTCGGCACCACCGTCTTCGCGCGCACCGCAAACAAAAACGCAGCCGACACACACAGAAAAAAAAAAAAAACAACACAGAGCGCGAGAGACGGGCGGCGGCGCACCTTTCGCCAGCCGGCAGGCAATCGACTCGCCCAGTACGACAAACGTGCACGCCACCCCACCCACCAACCAACCAGTCGTCGTCGTCGTCGTCCCGAAATCAAACAAACTCTCAAAAGGCACAGCCCCTGCTGCCAACGGACGCAGGCGCCACGCAGCTCCCTTCCCGCCACACTCGATTCGCAGCGCAACTCACCCGGCACACCGTCAAACGACGGGCTGGGCTCGCCGCATCGCCGCAACCTACACACCTTCCCCGCCACGACGCACAGCCCCACCAGACGCCCGTGCCGCAACGACACTACCGCACTACTCCTCTCGCCCTTGCCATACACGACACAACACGCCAAAAAATGAAAATCCAAATACAAACAAAAACACCGCCCCCACGACCCAAACACATGCACGGCGCGCCAACACACGCGAGGCAAGGCACGCAGCAAACGGCGTCCCCTCCGCGTCGCGCCATCAACCTACACACACAAGGCAACACCAACAACAAACAGCCAGCCAGCCAGCCAGCCAGCCAGCCCCACTCTCACGCCGCAAAAACAGAAAACACACCGAAACCGCCAAACGCCGCACATTCGCGCTTCGCACTCACCACACACCTCTCGGCATCCGTTTCGCACACAACGACGCGACGCACAATACATCATCACGGGCTACGCACGCACACCGCGACCCACTTTTTTACGACGCCCTCGCCAGAGCACACGTGCCCACGCCCACACACAGTCGACACAACGACGCAGCGCGCAGCAGACGCGGCCGCAACACATACCTCCCCGACGACGCGCCAACACCGCCAGCCACTGCTCACTCGCCCAAGCAACCCGTGCACACAACTGCCACACGCGTCCACCACGCCGCCGCCAACCACCCGCCCGCCAGGGGGCGCTCACGTCCGCGACAACAGCGCGGCACCGCCGGACCGGGCCGAACCGAGCCGAGCCGCCGCCTCCTCTCCACTCGGCACGCCACGTCCTGCTTGCAAAACACATGGCTCGTCCCTCTGTACACACAACGCGCCTGCCTGCGGTCGCCGCCGGCATCTATCTACCTGCGCATCGGAGCCAGGCCGGCAAGCCCACACTTAAATAATGCACTTCACCAGCCAAACAAACCCACTCTTCCTTTCTTTGCACAGCGCATGCAACAGCAGCCCCAGGAGCCGGGCCCGCCGCCAGCGTCTCCTCCTCCTCTGGGCACAGCCAGCCAGCCGTTCCCACCGCCCCGCCCCTGCTCTGCAGAACAAGAAAAAACGAAAAAGTACCAACACACGCACCCAAAGCGTAAGCCAGACAAGACCAGCCTCTCCAAGGCCACACACACGCAAAAAAACAAAAAAAAACAAAAACACTACAACAAAATAAAATAAAATGAAAAAGAAAAAGCAAGCTGTCGCCTCGCCCCCGCCCGTCCCCCCACCCCACCACATTCGCCCCCTCCGCTTGTTTTCCTTTCTACAATTTCCCTCTTTTCCACCCAATATCCCGCCGCGGTTTACGGGCACCGGCCGATTTTGCGCCCGCCCACATGTGTGCCTACTCCCCACCACCATTCCCTCCGCAGCCCGCAGCCCGCAGCCCGCAGCCCGCAGCCCGCTTTTCCCCCCTCCCTGCCCACACCACACCACACCACACCACACCACACCACACCACACCACACCACACCACACCGACGGTGCTGACGTCGACACGCACCCAAGACAGGGGCCACGACCGTCTTTTTTCCTGGGCCCATCCCCGCACCGCACCTCCTTCCAATCATCAACGCTGTGGCGCCTGTGTCCGCGCGAGACGCGTGCGCGCCGCCTCTCTCAACATCCGTCCGCCGGCCGGCCCGTTTTTCGGCCCCCAGGCCATCCGTCAACCACCACTGCCCCTGCCCGCCCCGCACCACACCACACACCGCTGCTTGCCCCGGCCGTTGCCACCAAAGGCGCCAACCGCAGCCCGCGCGCGCCAGAAAGAGATGGCAAAACTACAGGGACCCAGCCGACCGACGAAAATCAGAGCAATTGGCCGGGAGGATCAAAAAGAGAGCTCCGAAAACCACCGTAGCGAGGCGTGGGAGGAAACGTTACGAGAAGCAGGAAGGGACCAGGAAAAATTCTGGAAATTTCTTAAAACTCGTAAACTAGACACGAAACATCTACATCTACATGGGGAAGGAACGACCCCACAGACCGAGCTGAAGCACTGGCGGATTCACTAGAAAGGCAATTCCAAGCACCAGAAGCGGTAGATGACGAAACTGATGACCACCAGGAAATGGTACTCAGAAGGGTAAAACCGCATCCTAAGTGCCCCGATCAGAACATCTTTCACAATCCAATAAACGCAGAAACCCCGTATCTTATCACATCACAAACATACACACATCCTAAGAAGGCATCAGGCCCAGATTCCATCAAACCGCAACTACTACATCACCTACCTCCAGCAACTATCAATTATCTATCTAACATCAATATATAATGCTTGCTTCAGACTAAACTACTTGGAAACAGGCCCGAGTCATCACATTACCAAAGCCAAACAAGGACTTATTATTTCCGCAAAACTATAGGCCAACTTCCTTGGAAAGGTTCTCGGAAAGCTCATTCAAACTGAACTGAAGAAATTCAATTCTTAAAGGATAACAACATAATCATCCCACAACAATTCCGATTCCGCGAAGAACACAGCACCACCCACCAGGTGACCAGACTAGTCGAGCACATATGTCAGGCCAGAAACATTAGACACAGTACTGGAGCAGTCCTGCTTGACATTGGAAAAGCATTCGGATAACGCCTTATCTACAAGCTCCACCAGTACAACTGCCCCATCCACATTATTGCTTCTTTTCTCCGCAACAGAGCATTCTATGTCCATGTACCAGGAGCGGCAAGTAACACTAGATCCATAGAGGCTGGAGTCCCGCAAGGCTCAGTGCTGGGGCCCATTCTCTACTCAATATACACAAACAAACAGCTGGGAGGACACTTGTCACTATTTGCAGACGACACTGCAGTCTACCGCAGCAGTTCTAACCTGCAATATAGAGTCACAAAAATAGAGCAACACCTACAATCCATCCAGAAATGGGCTAACCAAAAAAACAATAAACGCGGAGAAAACCCAAGCAATACAATACGATTCACATTCAAAAAGAATACCTCCTAACCTGCATATACGCCTCAGAAATAACAATCTTCCATGGTCAGGCACAATAAAGTATCTAGGCATCAAGCTGGACAAGAGGTTGACATTTAGAGACCATGTTACACACGTTTGTAACAAGGCTGCAGCAGCAATATTCAGACTGTACCCAATCATCAAAGGAAACAGAATAAATATGCGCGCCAAAAAGAAAATCTTCAAAACCGTCATAGGAACCAGCCATCACTTACGGCTCTGAAAAATCTCGTCAATGGCCGCAGACACCAAACATAACAAGAGTAAAAAAGGGTGCAGAACAAATACTTCAGAATTACTGCTGATGCCGGCCGGTACCAGACAAACCGAGACATATACACAAACCATAACATACTCAATCAAAATCCCGGAAATCATCCAAAGAAAAATCCATAAAGTTTTTTTTTTTTTTTTTTTTTGTTTTTTTTCCACCAAACCACGGATTCGAACCACCCACTCATCAGAAATCTGGGACCAAAATCCACCCGACCCAAGAACGACATTTCCCATCACGACAAAACACCACAAACTACAACATACCATGATAAACAAAAATAAAATACAAACACCATAACACTCACTCAAACAAACAAACATCTACACACACCCAAGAGACCCTATCATCCCATCATTTTGTTACCCAACATAATCAGACAGAAGGCAGGGATCAAGGACAGATCCGGTCCTTCGAGTACAGGGGGTAAAAAATACCCATCAGACCAGCTCTCTCTCTCTCTCTCCTCCTCGCTTCTCCGTGCCGACGCTGCCCCGCACACGCGTTCGCGTTCGCGTTCGCGCTCGCGTTCGGCCGACACCACACGACAGGTCTTTGGGGCCCCGCCACTGCGCACACGCACGCCTCCTCCTCTTCCTTAGTTCTTTTTCGCTTTTCTTTTCTCCCCCGCCCCCCGCTCTCACCGCCACATCATCCCGCAACCCTTGGGGCATGTTTCCCAACATCAACGCGCCCCAATTCCACTCTCTGCCCGTGCCGCACTCTCCACTTTGCTTCTCCCCGTCCCCTACACACACGACTACCGAAACCCCGGTTGACACACCTTCTCGTAGGACAGGGGTGCGTGCGTGCGTGCGTGCGTTGTCTTGACGGTGACAGCAACAGCAACGGATCCGTCCATCCCATTCCCCCCCACTCGGTAAAGAACCATGTTCAACCCACACTACACAACAAGGGGGGCACACACGAACGCGAAAGAAAGGGCAGGGCAGGGGCAACTATCTCGTACACATTCTTCCTCAGAACCCACATATCGCATCAACGAACGGCAGGCCAATTGCGGACTCAGCCGTGTCAGGCAAATCCAACCCAACCAACACCTCCCACGGAAACCCTGACACTGATCCAGCAGTACGTCCACATACATCGCCACACCAAATACGGGTGACGAGTGAGCAACAAATGGAACAATACACAACAAGGGCTGACCTAATAAAAACTGCACGTCACGTCATACCTTCCAGACAGACGCAGTTCCGACGGGACGGCGGAACCGTATACGTACCTTTCAGCCACAACAACCGACCGACTGGACACGCCCGCGTCTCCAGCCAGCCAACCACCAGGGCCACACAGCCCGCAAGTTTCAGCGTCAACACTTCTTAACGTACGTTGCAAACTTTTCAAAACATTGCCACACACACACACACACACACACACACACACACCACGAAAAGCGTCAACCTCTCTCACACTGGATACACTCAACACTTTTTGTCGGCGGAGCTTGAGGGCCAACGGTTGACACACCCCCACCGGCCACACAGGTTTCCCTTTGAAAATTGCAGTGACGGAGGAGACGCGGCATTACGAGAGGGTTGTTTCCGAGAGCGCGAGCTGGACGGAGCTGCGGCGCCGCCGCCGCCGCCGCCGCCGCCGCCGAGGGGTAATGAACGCACGCGATGCCGCATGACAGCCCATCACCCAAAGTTTCACCCACAACTGCACAGGTCGCACCCCCTTTTCGCGCCATACTAGTGTCGATCGTCAATTACAGCTGACGGTGTTCGCATTTGCCACTTGACGAGAGGGGGGGGGGGGGGGGGGGAAAAGAAAACAAACATCTGACACGCCATGTGTTTCTCTCTCTCTCTGTTACATCTAGGTCATTCGGCAGCCACTGTAAAAAAAAAAAAAAAAAAAAAAAAAAAAAAAAAAAATATTTTTACGACATGGTTGGGTAAGTGATTTAAAGACAACAATTGTGGGTCACACACCATAGACCATTTCGATAGTGTTCTTGTTCTTCTCTTTTTCCTTTTTTTATCGCTCAATTGAAATCAAACCTGGGGATGATGCAATGCTGCGATATGGCACAACCGTCGTCCATTGTACACAACTCGGGAACAAAAAGAAACCAATTCAGGGAACGTTCGTTCCTTCACAACGTTTCTTTCAACGCACTTGGTCTTTACCATCCTGTATATTCAACACACATTTCCTTTCATCAAACTAGGGCATTTCCATAACAGTATTTGCAATACTGCTTCTTCGACGTCATTTCACCATCTTAACTAGAGACAAACAAACAAGAAAATAGCAAAACAGCCTTGAGAACCCCGTCCACCAAATTTCAGTTAGCACGGCATCCAAGATTCTTTTCCGGGGAGTGCAGTGCAGCTGACGCTGCTCAGACCATATACCGTCGCCAGTCTCACTCAACTCATCACGCGATCTAGTGT
>NW_026062359.1:10000-12500 GCF_023897955.1 Schistocerca gregaria
TACACTGCACCTTAACCTAAGTTACACTGCACCTTAACCTAAGTTACACTGCACCTTAACCTAAGTTACACTGCACCTTAACCTAAGTTACACTGCACCTTAACCTAAGTTACACTGCACCTTAACCTAAGTTACACTGCACCTTAACCTAACTTACACTGCACCTTAACCTAACTTACACTGCACCTTAACCTAACTTACACTGCACCTTAACCTAACTTACACTGCACCTTAACCTAACTTACACTGCACCTTAACCTAACTTACACTGCACCTTAACCTAACTTACACTGCACCTTAACCTAACTTACACTGCACCTTAACCTAACTTACACTGCACCTTAACCTAACTTACACTGCACCTTAACCTAACTTACACTGCACCTTAACTGTCACATGTAACGTCACAGGAATGTAGCTTTGCCTAACAGCAACCCTCTGAACATAGTTCACTGCTTGGATCCTCTGGTGTCATGTGTATTTCTTGATGCCATGGTGCGTACCCTCACATAAAGGTCTTTCGAGTGTTGCGTACTTTCTACACAGTCCCGCTAACCACTGGAAGGGTGTACCGCTACAGAACGAATATCGCCCTCCCCTCCTGCCCTTCCAAGCTGGTCGGTCAGGCGTTTGTTTGTGAAATGAGCCTTGCAGCTGTTCAGTTGCATTCGGTTGTCGATGCAGTCAGTGTACGTTGTGGTACGGCCTGTGTGGACTGTCCGCTGATGTACGCGTAACCCACACTGATCATCCGTCGTTACGTACTGAGTGACATAATGTGGCACATGCTTGACCGTACACCGGCTGCGCCCTACAATGGCGAATCATAAGGGCCATATGTTGTGCACGATGCTACTTGTCTCGTCTCCCCATTACAGCGAGATTGCACTGTTGTACGCCGTACAGACATGTGGTAAGTAGGTACGGACGAAAGTATTGCATGTTGGCCCCCCCCCCCCCCTCCTCCCTCTGCCGGGAATCAGCGTGAGCCGTCTGTTGATGTAGCGACGAGGGTTTTCCTATTTAATCGTATTGCCCCACACAACATGATAGCACGGTGGACCGCGTTCCACATCTGCGACATGCTACAGAGGCCGGTTGACAGTCGACCGCGCAAGGGACATTGCACACGTGCGCGGACCATCTTCCACGTGTTCTCTCGTGTACATGCCGCAGTGTGTATGTGGGCTGATGTAGCGTGTCGTGACACATAACATGCAGGCATGCCAGAATCGTAGATTTCGCAAATGTAGATTGACGTATACGTTTGCTGCCAAAGATCCGCAAATGAACTGGAAATCAGTTGTTGAGCGGTTGTTCGCGCTGCAGGTGCATCGGTGATAGCGACGATCGGTACATCTGTGAACCGGTTGTTTCGGCGGTACCCGCCATGCCCCCGAACCTGAGTTGGCCATGTGGGTATGAAGCGATACGAGGCTGTGGCTTGGCGGGACAGTCCCCGGCCGGTGAGGGGGGGCCGCCCGGCGTGCTGGCCGCGCGCTGCGTGAGCGCACGCACTACAGCCGGCTGGTGGGGGGCGCCCAGTGGCAGGAGCGCCGGCCGACGGGCCCGGCTGGCGTCCCAGCTATGCGCCGGCGCACCCTGCGCGCGGCGCCAGGCGGCCAAAGTGGGTTCTGTCGAGCCCGGTGCGAAGCGCGGTGGACATCTGCAGTGTGCTGGTCCGATTGCGGACTGTGTGCGTTGAGGATGCGCCGCCGCCCGGCACTCGGCGTCGCGACGCCGTCTGCTGCTCGGTCGCCCCCAGCGGTTCTCGCAGGTGGTTTGTATCGCAGCTCTGCGGACGTGTTGGCGCGTGCGCTGTGCTGGGAGAGTTCGCTTCTGCACCCAAGTGGGGCTTTGCCCTTCTGTGGCGCTGGCGTTGGAGCTGCCGGTCACCGTAGGTGGCGCGTGTTGTTTCCCGCCGGCAATGCCACGACAGCACGCTCCCGGGCCTCTGTCGGCAGCGGCAAGCTCAGTTGGGAGCACGGGTGTTCGCACTGAAAGCGTCTACTCGCCTATCTCCGGGCGATTGCGCCTCTCTCGAACCCGACCAAGTACTTAGGACGGCGCTGCGCGCCGCCGGGACCTGAGAGGGTTTCGAGGTGTATCGTGCAGGGGAGCTCAGCCTCCTCCTGTTTGCAGAATAATTGAGCGGACGCTTGCGTGTTCGCGCGGGCCCTCGGGACACACTCCCGGGCGGCCGGCTGCTCAGCTCTCGTTGACGCAGCTCCCTGGTTGATCCTGCCAGTAGTCATATGCTTGTCTCAAAGATTAAGCCATGCATGTCTCAGTACAAGCCGCATTAAGGTGAAACCGCGAATGGCTCATTAAATCAGTTATGGTTCCTTAGATCGTACCCACGTTACTTGGATAACTGTGGTAATTCTAGAGCTAATACATGCAAACAGAGTCCCGACCAGAGATGGAAGGGACGCTTTTATTAGATCAAAACCAATCGGATTGGCTCGTCTGGTCCGTTTGCCTTGGTGACTCTGAATAA
>NW_026062359.1:22500-25000 GCF_023897955.1 Schistocerca gregaria
CACCTTAACCTAACTTACACTGCACCTTAACCTAACTTACACTGCACCTTAACCTAACTTACACTGCACCTTAACCTAACTTACACTGCACCTTAACCTAACTTACACTGCACCTTAACCTAACTTACACTGCACCTTAACCTAACTTACACTGCACCTTAACCTAACTTACACTGCACCTTAACCTAACTTACACTGCACCTTAACCTAACTTACACTGCACCTTAACCTAACTTACACTGCACCTTAACCTAACTTACACTGCACCTTAACTGTCACATGTAACGTCACAGGAATGTAGCTTTGCCTAACAGCAACCCTCTGAACATAGTTCACTGCTTGGATCCTCTGGTGTCATGTGTATTTCTTGATGCCATGGTGCGTACCCTCACATAAAGGTCTTTCGAGTGTTGCGTACTTTCTACACAGTCCCGCTAACCACTGGAAGGGTGTACCGCTACAGAACGAATATCGCCCTCCCCTCCTGCCCTTCCAAGCTGGTCGGTCAGGCGTTTGTTTGTGAAATGAGCCTTGCAGCTGTTCAGTTGCATTCGGTTGTCGATGCAGTCAGTGTACGTTGTGGTACGGCCTGTGTGGACTGTCCGCTGATGTACGCGTAACCCACACTGATCATCCGTCGTTACGTACTGAGTGACATAATGTGGCACATGCTTGACCGTACACCGGCTGCGCCCTACAATGGCGAATCATAAGGGCCATATGTTGTGCACGATGCTACTTGTCTCGTCTCCCCATTACAGCGAGATTGCACTGTTGTACGCCGTACAGACATGTGGTAAGTAGGTACGGACGAAAGTATTGCATGTTGGCCCCCCCCCCCCCCCCCTCCTCCCTCTGCCGGGAATCAGCGTGAGCCGTCTGTTGATGTAGCGACGAGGGTTTTCCTATTTAATCGTATTGCCCCACACAACATGATAGCACGGTGGACCGCGTTCCACATCTGCGACATGCTACAGAGGCCGGTTGACAGTCGACCGCGCAAGGGACATTGCACACGTGCGCGGACCATCTTCCACGTGTTCTCTCGTGTACATGCCGCAGTGTGTATGTGGGCTGATGTAGCGTGTCGTGACACATAACATGCAGGCATGCCAGAATCGTAGATTTCGCAAATGTAGATTGACGTATACGTTTGCTGCCAAAGATCCGCAAATGAACTGGAAATCAGTTGTTGAGCGGTTGTTCGCGCTGCAGGTGCATCGGTGATAGCGACGATCGGTACATCTGTGAACCGGTTGTTTCGGCGGTACCCGCCATGCCCCCGAACCTGAGTTGGCCATGTGGGTATGAAGCGATACGAGGCTGTGGCTTGGCGGGACAGTCCCCGGCCGGTGAGGGGGGGCCGCCCGGCGTGCTGGCCGCGCGCTGCGTGAGCGCACGCACTACAGCCGGCTGGTGGGGGGCGCCCAGTGGCAGGAGCGCCGGCCGACGGGCCCGGCTGGCGTCCCAGCTATGCGCCGGCGCACCCTGCGCGCGGCGCCAGGCGGCCAAAGTGGGTTCTGTCGAGCCCGGTGCGAAGCGCGGTGGACATCTGCAGTGTGCTGGTCCGATTGCGGACTGTGTGCGTTGAGGATGCGCCGCCGCCCGGCACTCGGCGTCGCGACGCCGTCTGCTGCTCGGTCGCCCCCAGCGGTTCTCGCAGGTGGTTTGTATCGCAGCTCTGCGGACGTGTTGGCGCGTGCGCTGTGCTGGGAGAGTTCGCTTCTGCACCCAAGTGGGGCTTTGCCCTTCTGTGGCGCTGGCGTTGGAGCTGCCGGTCACCGTAGGTGGCGCGTGTTGTTTCCCGCCGGCAATGCCACGACAGCACGCTCCCGGGCCTCTGTCGGCAGCGGCAAGCTCAGTTGGGAGCACGGGTGTTCGCACTGAAAGCGTCTACTCGCCTATCTCCGGGCGATTGCGCCTCTCTCGAACCCGACCAAGTACTTAGGACGGCGCTGCGCGCCGCCGGGACCTGAGAGGGTTTCGAGGTGTATCGTGCAGGGGAGCTCAGCCTCCTCCTGTTTGCAGAATAATTGAGCGGACGCTTGCGTGTTCGCGCGGGCCCTCGGGACACACTCCCGGGCGGCCGGCTGCTCAGCTCTCGTTGACGCAGCTCCCTGGTTGATCCTGCCAGTAGTCATATGCTTGTCTCAAAGATTAAGCCATGCATGTCTCAGTACAAGCCGCATTAAGGTGAAACCGCGAATGGCTCATTAAATCAGTTATGGTTCCTTAGATCGTACCCACGTTACTTGGATAACTGTGGTAATTCTAGAGCTAATACATGCAAACAGAGTCCCGACCAGAGATGGAAGGGACGCTTTTATTAGATCAAAACCAATCGGATTGGCTCGTCTGGTCCGTTTGCCTTGGTGACTCTGAATAACTTTGGGCTGATCGCACGGTCCTCGTACCGGCGACGCATCTTTCAAATGTCTGCCTTATCAACTGTCGATGGTAGGTTCTGCGCCTACCATGGTTGTAACGGGTAACGGGGAAT
>NW_026062359.1:32500-35000 GCF_023897955.1 Schistocerca gregaria
AGTCCCGCTGTCCCAATACATGCTCTGGACGGCGGGCCGCGAGACGTGACGCTCGGTGGCAAAGAGTGCGCCGCTGAGGATATAGAGGGTCCGTCCCCCCGCACAGTGGTGACGGTGTGCGGGTAGTGTTTCCGACACCTCTTCCTGCGGTGGCAACTCTGGGGCAGAGTCGATACTCGCCCACTGGTGGAAGGTAAGCATTCTGCTTTACATCAGTACATAACTAATATTTCAGTCGTCTGACGTCCCTCCTTAGTAAATGATGCAGGACCACATACATAGATGATACATACTGTAAACTGGGGAGGACAGTGTGAACCGCACTCGACCCAGTCACCCTATCTCACAGTCCACTCTGTGTGTAACAAAGCGAAAGCACCAAAGCACTATCGTTCAACAACATCCATTTTATCCTCGCTGCCACAGGACACTATCCAAACAACGACAAGAGGAACGTCACGTCCACTAATAAGACAGAATGTCTCACATCACCCGCAAACAACGCAGCTCAAATCAGCCAGCAACACCCACAGTGGTCCACCCAGTATCAACACAGGACGCAACGCCACGCCACAACACAAAAGGTACAAGTAATAAAATACCCTTTGGCCACACCCCTTATAAAGGCATCGAACCAACCCACCACCTGACACCAGCCAAACGTACATCCTGATTTGACACATCTCTGGCAACCTAACCCACGTTGGCCCTTAACCTAACCCACGTTGGCCCTTAACCTAACCCACGTTGGCCCTTAACCTAACCCACGTTGGCCCTTAACCTAACCCACGTTGGCCCTTAACCTAACCCACGTTGGCCCTTAACCTAACCCACGTTGGCCCTTAACCTAACCCACGTTGGCCCTTAACCTAACCCACGTTGGCCCTTAACCTAACCCACGTTGGCCCTTAACCTAACCCACGTTGGCCCCTAACCTAACCCACGTTGGCCCCTAACCTAACCCACGTTGGCCCCTAACCTAACCCACGTTGGCCCCTAACCTAACCCACGTTGGCCCCTAACCTAACCCACGTTGGCCCCTAACCTAACCCACGTTGGCCCCTAACCTAACCCACGTTGGCCCCTAACCTAACCCACGTTGGCCCCTAACCTAACCCACGTTGGCCCCTAACCTAACCCACGTTGGCCCCTAACCTAACCCACGTTGGCCCCTAACCTAACCCACGTTGGCCCCTAACCTAACCCACGTTGGCCCCTAACCTAACCCACGTTGGCCCCTAACCTAACCCACGCTGCACCTTAACCTAAGTTACGCTGCACCTTAACCTAAGTTACGCTGCACCTTAACCTAAGTTACGCTGCACCTTAACCTAAGTTACGCTGCACCTTAACCTAAGTTACGCTGCACCTTAACCTAAGTTACGCTGCACCTTAACCTAAGTTACGCTGCACCTTAACCTAAGTTACGCTGCACCTTTACCTAAGTTACGCTGCACCTTAACCTAAGTTACACTGCACCTTAACCTAAGTTACACTGCACCTTAACCTAAGTTACACTGCACCTTAACCTAAGTTACACTGCACCTTAACCTAAGTTACACTGCACCTTAACCTAAGTTACACTGCACCTTAACCTAAGTTACACTGCACCTTAACCTAAGTTACACTGCACCTTAACCTAAGTTACACTGCACCTTAACCTAACTTACACTGCACCTTAACCTAACTTACACTGCACCTTAACCTAACTTACACTGCACCTTAACCTAACTTACACTGCACCTTAACCTAACTTACACTGCACCTTAACCTAACTTACACTGCACCTTAACCTAACTTACACTGCACCTTAACCTAACTTACACTGCACCTTAACCTAACTTACACTGCACCTTAACCTAACTTACACTGCACCTTAACTGTCACATGTAACGTCACAGGAATGTAGCTTTGCCTAACAGCAACCCTCTGAACATAGTTCACTGCTTGGATCCTCTGGTGTCATGTGTATTTCTTGATGCCATGGTGCGTACCCTCACATAAAGGTCTTTCGAGTGTTGCGTACTTTCTACACAGTCCCGCTAACCACTGGAAGGGTGTACCGCTACAGAACGAATATCGCCCTCCCCTCCTGCCCTTCCAAGCTGGTCGGTCAGGCGTTTGTTTGTGAAATGAGCCTTGCAGCTGTTCAGTTGCATTCGGTTGTCGATGCAGTCAGTGTACGTTGTGGTACGGCCTGTGTGGACTGTCCGCTGATGTACGCGTAACCCACACTGATCATCCGTCGTTACGTACTGAGTGACATAATGTGGCACATGCTTGACCGTACACCGGCTGCGCCCTACAATGGCGAATCATAAGGGCCATATGTTGTGCACGATGCTACTTGTCTCGTCTCCCCATTACAGCGAGATTGCACTGTTGTACGCCGTACAGACATGTGGTAAGTAGGTACGGACGAAAGTATTGCATGTTGGCCCCCCCCCCCCCCCCTCCTCCCTCTGCCGGGAATCAGCGTGAGCCGTCTGTTGATGTAGCG
>NW_026062359.1:45000-47500 GCF_023897955.1 Schistocerca gregaria
CTTAACCTAACCCACGTTGGCCCTTAACCTAACCCACGTTGGCCCTTAACCTAACCCACGTTGGCCCCTAACCTAACCCACGTTGGCCCCTAACCTAACCCACGTTGGCCCCTAACCTAACCCACGTTGGCCCCTAACCTAACCCACGTTGGCCCCTAACCTAACCCACGTTGGCCCCTAACCTAACCCACGTTGGCCCCTAACCTAACCCACGTTGGCCCCTAACCTAACCCACGTTGGCCCCTAACCTAACCCACGTTGGCCCCTAACCTAACCCACGTTGGCCCCTAACCTAACCCACGTTGGCCCCTAACCTAACCCACGTTGGCCCCTAACCTAACCCACGTTGGCCCCTAACCTAACCCACGTTGGCCCCTAACCTAACCCACGTTGGCCCCTAACCTAACCCACGCTGCACCTTAACCTAAGTTACGCTGCACCTTAACCTAAGTTACGCTGCACCTTAACCTAAGTTACGCTGCACCTTAACCTAAGTTACGCTGCACCTTAACCTAAGTTACGCTGCACCTTAACCTAAGTTACGCTGCACCTTAACCTAAGTTACGCTGCACCTTAACCTAAGTTACGCTGCACCTTAACCTAAGTTACGCTGCACCTTAACCTAAGTTACGCTGCACCTTAACCTAACTTACACTGCACCTTAACCTAACTTACACTGCACCTTAACCTAAGTTACACTGCACCTTAACCTAAGTTACACTGCACCTTAACCTAAGTTACACTGCACCTTAACCTAAGTTACACTGCACCTTAACCTAAGTTACACTGCACCTTAACCTAAGTTACACTGCACCTTAACCTAAGTTACACTGCACCTTAACCTAAGTTACACTGCACCTTAACCTAAGTTACACTGCACCTTAACCTAAGTTACACTGCACCTTAACCTAAGTTACACTGCACCTTAACCTAAGTTACACTGCACCTTAACCTAAGTTACACTGCACCTTAACCTAAGTTACACTGCACCTTAACCTAAGTTACACTGCACCTTAACCTAACTTACACTGCACCTTAACCTAACTTACTTACACTGCACCTTAACCTAACTTACACTGCACCTTAACCTAACTTACACTGCACCTTAACCTAACTTACACTGCACCTTAACCTAACTTACACTGCACCTTAACCTAACTTACACTGCACCTTAACCTAACTTACACTGCACCTTAACCTAACTTACACTGCACCTTAACCTAACTTACACTGCACCTTAACTGTCACATGTAACGTCACAGGAATGTAGCTTTGCCTAACAGCAACCCTCTGAACATAGTTCACTGCTTGGATCCTCTGGTGTCATGTGTATTTCTTGATGCCATGGTGCGTACCCTCACATAAAGGTCTTTCGAGTGTTGCGTACTTTCTACACAGTCCCGCTAACCACTGGAAGGGTGTACCGCTACAGAACGAATATCGCCCTCCCCTCCTGCCCTTCCAAGCTGGTCGGTCAGGCGTTTGTTTGTGAAATGAGCCTTGCAGCTGTTCAGTTGCATTCGGTTGTCGATGCAGTCAGTGTACGTTGTGGTACGGCCTGTGTGGACTGTCCGCTGATGTACGCGTAACCCACACTGATCATCCGTCGTTACGTACTGAGTGACATAATGTGGCACATGCTTGACCGTACACCGGCTGCGCCCTACAATGGCGAATCATAAGGGCCATATGTTGTGCACGATGCTACTTGTCTCGTCTCCCCATTACAGCGAGATTGCACTGTTGTACGCCGTACAGACATGTGGTAAGTAGGTACGGACGAAAGTATTGCATGTTGGCCCCCCCCCCCCCTCCTCCCTCTGCCGGGAATCAGCGTGAGCCGTCTGTTGATGTAGCGACGAGGGTTTTCCTATTTAATCGTATTGCCCCACACAACATGATAGCACGGTGGACCGCGTTCCACATCTGCGACATGCTACAGAGGCCGGTTGACAGTCGACCGCGCAAGGGACATTGCACACGTGCGCGGACCATCTTCCACGTGTTCTCTCGTGTACATGCCGCAGTGTGTATGTGGGCTGATGTAGCGTGTCGTGACACATAACATGCAGGCATGCCAGAATCGTAGATTTCGCAAATGTAGATTGACGTATACGTTTGCTGCCAAAGATCCGCAAATGAACTGGAAATCAGTTGTTGAGCGGTTGTTCGCGCTGCAGGTGCATCGGTGATAGCGACGATCGGTACATCTGTGAACCGGTTGTTTCGGCGGTACCCGCCATGCCCCCGAACCTGAGTTGGCCATGTGGGTATGAAGCGATACGAGGCTGTGGCTTGGCGGGACAGTCCCCGGCCGGTGAGGGGGGGCCGCCCGGCGTGCTGGCCGCGCGCTGCGTGAGCGCACGCACTACAGCCGGCTGGTGGGGGGCGCCCAGTGGCAGGAGCGCCGGCCGACGGGCCCGGCTGGCGTCCCAGCTATGCGCCGGCGCACCCTGCGCGCGGCGCCAGGCGGCCAAAGTGGGTTCTGTCGAGCCCGGTG
>NW_026062359.1:57500-60000 GCF_023897955.1 Schistocerca gregaria
ACCTAAGTTACGCTGCACCTTAACCTAACTTACACTGCACCTTAACCTAAGTTACACTGCACCTTAACCTAAGTTACACTGCACCTTAACCTAACTTACACTGCACCTTAACCTAAGTTACACTGCACCTTAACCTAAGTTACACTGCACCTTAACCTAAGTTACACTGCACCTTAACCTAAGTTACACTGCACCTTAACCTAAGTTACACTGCACCTTAACCTAAGTTACACTGCACCTTAACCTAAGTTACACTGCACCTTAACCTAAGTTACACTGCACCTTAACCTAACTTACACTGCACCTTAACCTAACTTACACTGCACCTTAACCTAACTTACACTGCACCTTAACCTAACTTACACTGCACCTTAACCTAACTTACACTGCACCTTAACCTAACTTACACTGCACCTTAACCTAACTTACACTGCACCTTAACCTAACTTACACTGCACCTTAACCTAACTTACACTGCACCTTAACCTAACTTACACTGCACCTTAACCTAACTTACACTGCACCTTAACCTAACTTACACTGCACCTTAACCTAACTTACACTGCACCTTAACCTAACTTACACTGCACCTTAACTGTCACATGTAACGTCACAGGAATGTAGCTTTGCCTAACAGCAACCCTCTGAACATAGTTCACTGCTTGGATCCTCTGGTGTCATGTGTATTTCTTGATGCCATGGTGCGTACCCTCACATAAAGGTCTTTCGAGTGTTGCGTACTTTCTACACAGTCCCGCTAACCACTGGAAGGGTGTACCGCTACAGAACGAATATCGCCCTCCCCTCCTGCCCTTCCAAGCTGGTCGGTCAGGCGTTTGTTTGTGAAATGAGCCTTGCAGCTGTTCAGTTGCATTCGGTTGTCGATGCAGTCAGTGTACGTTGTGGTACGGCCTGTGTGGACTGTCCGCTGATGTACGCGTAACCCACACTGATCATCCGTCGTTACGTACTGAGTGACATAATGTGGCACATGCTTGACCGTACACCGGCTGCGCCCTACAATGGCGAATCATAAGGGCCATATGTTGTGCACGATGCTACTTGTCTCGTCTCCCCATTACAGCGAGATTGCACTGTTGTACGCCGTACAGACATGTGGTAAGTAGGTACGGACGAAAGTATTGCATGTTGGCCCCCCCCCCCCCCCCTCCTCCCTCTGCCGGGAATCAGCGTGAGCCGTCTGTTGATGTAGCGACGAGGGTTTTCCTATTTAATCGTATTGCCCCACACAACATGATAGCACGGTGGACCGCGTTCCACATCTGCGACATGCTACAGAGGCCGGTTGACAGTCGACCGCGCAAGGGACATTGCACACGTGCGCGGACCATCTTCCACGTGTTCTCTCGTGTACATGCCGCAGTGTGTATGTGGGCTGATGTAGCGTGTCGTGACACATAACATGCAGGCATGCCAGAATCGTAGATTTCGCAAATGTAGATTGACGTATACGTTTGCTGCCAAAGATCCGCAAATGAACTGGAAATCAGTTGTTGAGCGGTTGTTCGCGCTGCAGGTGCATCGGTGATAGCGACGATCGGTACATCTGTGAACCGGTTGTTTCGGCGGTACCCGCCATGCCCCCGAACCTGAGTTGGCCATGTGGGTATGAAGCGATACGAGGCTGTGGCTTGGCGGGACAGTCCCCGGCCGGTGAGGGGGGGCCGCCCGGCGTGCTGGCCGCGCGCTGCGTGAGCGCACGCACTACAGCCGGCTGGTGGGGGGCGCCCAGTGGCAGGAGCGCCGGCCGACGGGCCCGGCTGGCGTCCCAGCTATGCGCCGGCGCACCCTGCGCGCGGCGCCAGGCGGCCAAAGTGGGTTCTGCCGAGCCCGGTGCGAAGCGCGGTGGACATCTGCAGTGTGCTGGTCCGATTGCGGACTGTGTGCGTTGAGGATGCGCCGCCGCCCGGCACTCGGCGTCGCGACGCCGTCTGCTGCTCGGTCGCCCCCAGCGGTTCTCGCAGGTGGTTTGTATCGCAGCTCTGCGGACGTGTTGGCGCGTGCGCTGTGCTGGGAGAGTTCGCTTCTGCACCCAAGTGGGGCTTTGCCCTTCTGTGGCGCTGGCGTTGGAGCTGCCGGTCACCGTAGGTGGCGCGTGTTGTTTCCCGCCGGCAATGCCACGACAGCACGCTCCCGGGCCTCTGTCGGCAGCGGCAAGCTCAGTTGGGAGCACGGGTGTTCGCACTGAAAGCGTCTACTCGCCTATCTCCGGGCGATTGCGCCTCTCTCGAACCCGACCAAGTACTTAGGACGGCGCTGCGCGCCGCCGGGACCTGAGAGGGTTTCGAGGTGTATCGTGCAGGGGAGCTCAGCCTCCTCCTGTTTGCAGAATAATTGAGCGGACGCTTGCGTGTTCGCGCGGGCCCTCGGGACACACTCCCGGGCGGCCGGCTGCTCAGCTCTCGTTGACGCAGCTCCCTGGTTGATCCTGCCAGTAGTCATATGCTTGTCTCAAAGATTAAGCCATGCATGTCTCAGT
>NW_026062359.1:67500-77500 GCF_023897955.1 Schistocerca gregaria
CGGCGCAGAACACGGCCACCTACTGGTCCGTCCCTCGGAAGATGACGCTGCTTCCGACGACGATACCGCCCTCTATGAGACGGCCGGCCGACTATGATGTCGATGTCGCCTACAGCGCCCGCTTGACGACCCAGAGTAAAACGCCTGCTGCACCCCCTCTTCACCGCAGGTGACGCAAATCGAGTCAAAAGTGGTGGACCGACGGTCACTCCAGCCGCACCTGTGAATGCGCCACCCCCACCGCCCGACTCGCAACTCGAGCGGATGTACGGCGGACTTTTCCCGCAATCGTACATTGCAGTCCACCCCTATATCTTCCACTTCATGAAGAGTTATCTCCCAAAAGCCAAAGTCCCGCTGTCCCAATACATGCTCTGGACGGCGGGCCGCGAGACGTGACGCTCGGTGGCAAAGAGTGCGCCGCTGAGGATATAGAGGGTCCGTCCCCCCGCACAGTGGTGACGGTGTGCGGGTAGTGTTTCCGACACCTCTTCCTGCGGTGGCAACTCTGGGGCAGAGTCGATACTCGCCCACTGGTGGAAGGTAAGCATTCTGCTTTACATCAGTACATAACTAATATTTCAGTCGTCTGACGTCCCTCCTTAGTAAATGATGCAGGACCACATACATAGATGATACATACTGTAAACTGGGGAGGACAGTGTGAACCGCACTCGACCCAGTCACCCTATCTCACAGTCCACTCTGTGTGTAACAAAGCGAAAGCACCAAAGCACTATCGTTCAACAACATCCATTTTATCCTCGCTGCCACAGGACACTATCCAAACAACGACAAGAGGAACGTCACGTCCACTAATAAGACAGAATGTCTCACATCACCCGCAAACAACGCAGCTCAAATCAGCCAGCAACACCCACAGTGGTCCACCCAGTATCAACACAGGACGCAACGCCACGCCACAACACAAAAGGTACAAGTAATAAAATACCCTTTGGCCACACCCCTTATAAAGGCATCGAACCAACCCACCACCTGACACCAGCCAAACGTACATCCTGATTTGACACATCTCTGGCAACCTAACCCACGTTGGCCCTTAACCTAACCCACGTTGGCCCTTAACCTAACCCACGTTGGCCCTTAACCTAACCCACGTTGGCCCTTAACCTAACCCACGTTGGCCCTTAACCTAACCCACGTTGGCCCTTAACCTAACCCACGTTGGCCCTTAACCTAACCCACGTTGGCCCTTAACCTAACCCACGTTGGCCCTTAACCTAACCCACGTTGGCCCTTAACCTAACCCACGTTGGCCCTTAACCTAACCCACGTTGGCCCTTAACCTAACCCACGTTGGCCCTTAACCTAACCCACGTTGGCCCTTAACCTAACCCACGTTGGCCCTTAACCTAACCCACGTTGGCCCCTAACCTAACCCACGTTGGCCCCTAACCTAACCCACGTTGGCCCCTAACCTAACCCACGTTGGCCCCTAACCTAACCCACGTTGGCCCCTAACCTAACCCACGTTGGCCCCTAACCTAACCCACGTTGGCCCCTAACCTAACCCACGTTGGCCCCTAACCTAACCCACGTTGGCCCCTAACCTAACCCACGTTGGCCCCTAACCTAACCCACGTTGGCCCCTAACCTAACCCACGTTGGCCCCTAACCTAACCCACGCTGCACCTTAACCTAAGTTACGCTGCACCTTAACCTAAGTTACGCTGCACCTTAACCTAAGTTACGCTGCACCTTAACCTAAGTTACGCTGCACCTTAACCTAAGTTACGCTGCACCTTAACCTAAGTTACGCTGCACCTTAACCTAAGTTACGCTGCACCTTAACCTAAGTTACGCTGCACCTTAACCTAAGTTACGCTGCACCTTAACCTAACTTACACTGCACCTTAACCTAACTTACACTGCACCTTAACCTAAGTTACACTGCACCTTAACCTAAGTTACACTGCACCTTAACCTAACTTACACTGCACCTTAACCTAAGTTACACTGCACCTTAACCTAAGTTACACTGCACCTTAACCTAAGTTACACTGCACCTTAACCTAAGTTACACTGCACCTTAACCTAAGTTACACTGCACCTTAACCTAAGTTACACTGCACCTTAACCTAAGTTACACTGCACCTTAACCTAAGTTACACTGCACCTTAACCTAAGTTACACTGCACCTTAACCTAACTTACACTGCACCTTAACCTAACTTACACTGCACCTTAACCTAACTTACACTGCACCTTAACCTAACTTACACTGCACCTTAACCTAACTTACACTGCACCTTAACCTAACTTACACTGCACCTTAACCTAACTTACACTGCACCTTAACCTAACTTACACTGCACCTTAACCTAACTTACACTGCACCTTAACCTAACTTACACTGCACCTTAACCTAACTTACACTGCACCTTAACTGTCACATGTAACGTCACAGGAATGTAGCTTTGCCTAACAGCAACCCTCTGAACATAGTTCACTGCTTGGATCCTCTGGTGTCATGTGTATTTCTTGATGCCATGGTGCGTACCCTCACATAAAGGTCTTTCGAGTGTTGCGTACTTTCTACACAGTCCCGCTAACCACTGGAAGGGTGTACCGCTACAGAACGAATATCGCCCTCCCCTCCTGCCCTTCCAAGCTGGTCGGTCAGGCGTTTGTTTGTGAAATGAGCCTTGCAGCTGTTCAGTTGCATTCGGTTGTCGATGCAGTCAGTGTACGTTGTGGTACGGCCTGTGTGGACTGTCCGCTGATGTACGCGTAACCCACACTGATCATCCGTCGTTACGTACTGAGTGACATAATGTGGCACATGCTTGACCGTACACCGGCTGCGCCCTACAATGGCGAATCATAAGGGCCATATGTTGTGCACGATGCTACTTGTCTCGTCTCCCCATTACAGCGAGATTGCACTGTTGTACGCCGTACAGACATGTGGTAAGTAGGTACGGACGAAAGTATTGCATGTTGGCCCCCCCCCCCCCCTCCTCCCTCTGCCGGGAATCAGCGTGAGCCGTCTGTTGATGTAGCGACGAGGGTTTTCCTATTTAATCGTATTGCCCCACACAACATGATAGCACGGTGGACCGCGTTCCACATCTGCGACATGCTACAGAGGCCGGTTGACAGTCGACCGCGCAAGGGACATTGCACACGTGCGCGGACCATCTTCCACGTGTTCTCTCGTGTACATGCCGCAGTGTGTATGTGGGCTGATGTAGCGTGTCGTGACACATAACATGCAGGCATGCCAGAATCGTAGATTTCGCAAATGTAGATTGACGTATACGTTTGCTGCCAAAGATCCGCAAATGAACTGGAAATCAGTTGTTGAGCGGTTGTTCGCGCTGCAGGTGCATCGGTGATAGCGACGATCGGTACATCTGTGAACCGGTTGTTTCGGCGGTACCCGCCATGCCCCCGAACCTGAGTTGGCCATGTGGGTATGAAGCGATACGAGGCTGTGGCTTGGCGGGACAGTCCCCGGCCGGTGAGGGGGGGCCGCCCGGCGTGCTGGCCGCGCGCTGCGTGAGCGCACGCACTACAGCCGGCTGGTGGGGGGCGCCCAGTGGCAGGAGCGCCGGCCGACGGGCCCGGCTGGCGTCCCAGCTATGCGCCGGCGCACCCTGCGCGCGGCGCCAGGCGGCCAAAGTGGGTTCTGCCGAGCCCGGTGCGAAGCGCGGTGGACATCTGCAGTGTGCTGGTCCGATTGCGGACTGTGTGCGTTGAGGATGCGCCGCCGCCCGGCACTCGGCGTCGCGACGCCGTCTGCTGCTCGGTCGCCCCCAGCGGTTCTCGCAGGTGGTTTGTATCGCAGCTCTGCGGACGTGTTGGCGCGTGCGCTGTGCTGGGAGAGTTCGCTTCTGCACCCAAGTGGGGCTTTGCCCTTCTGTGGCGCTGGCGTTGGAGCTGCCGGTCACCGTAGGTGGCGCGTGTTGTTTCCCGCCGGCAATGCCACGACAGCACGCTCCCGGGCCTCTGTCGGCAGCGGCAAGCTCAGTTGGGAGCACGGGTGTTCGCACTGAAAGCGTCTACTCGCCTATCTCCGGGCGATTGCGCCTCTCTCGAACCCGACCAAGTACTTAGGACGGCGCTGCGCGCCGCCGGGACCTGAGAGGGTTTCGAGGTGTATCGTGCAGGGGAGCTCAGCCTCCTCCTGTTTGCAGAATAATTGAGCGGACGCTTGCGTGTTCGCGCGGGCCCTCGGGACACACTCCCGGGCGGCCGGCTGCTCAGCTCTCGTTGACGCAGCTCCCTGGTTGATCCTGCCAGTAGTCATATGCTTGTCTCAAAGATTAAGCCATGCATGTCTCAGTACAAGCCGCATTAAGGTGAAACCGCGAATGGCTCATTAAATCAGTTATGGTTCCTTAGATCGTACCCACGTTACTTGGATAACTGTGGTAATTCTAGAGCTAATACATGCAAACAGAGTCCCGAGTCTGGCGTGAGGTTGGTCGCTCGACGGCGCGTCCGGTGCGGGCCTGCCCGTAGCCGGCGCGCCGTAAGGCACGGAGGCTCGCACTGGGGCGTATCGCTTCCAGACGGGCGTGCCGCGGCACTCCTCACAGGGGAAGTGATGTGTCTCTTACAACCTCTCCTTCCCAAGTGGCTCTTTCCGCCTTCCCGTGGTGCCAGACGTTAAGCTCGGCATTTTGCCTTGCGACAAAAGGGAGAGCTGCGACCCAACCCGATGCGAAAGCGAAGGGTGCGTGGCACAGGGGGAGCTGTGTCAAGGGACGAACATCTGTCCCTTCCTGTTCGCAGGGCCCAGACCAACAGGAGCTCTGCATGCCGGCGACTTCGTTTGTCGGCGTGGGATCGCGGCGCGAGTCGGCAAGGGTGCCTCGCCGCGCCCCTGGGTAACCGGGGCGTGTTCTGCCAAACCCAGGAGGTGGTGACATCGCCTGGGCCAGGTTAACTGGGTCCAGACCGCCGAACGTCTGGGGGACCGGCCCGCCACCTGAGTAGGAGTGGGTCCTTGGCCGTAAGGTGGAAACTCGGGCTAGTAGGCGGCGAAGGGCGAGAGGTGCATCCGCCTCTCCGGAGTGCGGGGTGCAGTTGCCGAGGAGCGTCGCGTGAAATCGCCGATGACGGAGCCATCGATGGGGACCAGTGCGCTGGCGACGGCGCGCTGAACCCGGCAGCTCGGGAGTGCCCTTGACCTTGGGGCGAGGTCGGTGGGCGAGCTGCAAGAAGTCCCCCCCCATGCCAGAGGAGCCGGTCCGGGGCAAGAGACGGGCTCCCATCTTTCTTTTATCACTCGTATAATCATGGCGACAACCGATACGAGTGACTCGAGTGCGCCTCAACGGGCTTCTTTTGCGCCGCCTGATCCCTCTCCTCAGGATGAGTCGGGACAGGCCGAAAACGAAACTGTGACGCAGAGATTAGCACGAATCACGTTGCTCATGGAGCAAAACATTAAAAACGGGAAGATAAGTCAAGCAGGACTCTCAACAATTAAAAATGAACTGGCTGCATGGGCCATTGCCCACGCAAAGTTGGAAGGAAGGGTGGAAGAATTAGAGAAGGAAAACAATAGATTGAGGAAACAACCAGCTAAAACCTGGGCTGCCGTGGCAGCGCAAGCTCCCACGAAGCCCAAAACGACTAGAGACACCATAGATAAAGTGACTAAGAGGCCAGATACGGCAGTTTTCTTGAGGACCCTGCCGGGCCAAGACACAAGTGTCAAAAGATTCCAGGAGCTATTCACGACTACTGTGGACCCTGTAAAAGAGAAAATAAAGATCAAAAGAATCAAACCCAGCAAGAATTCAGTAATAGTGGAAGTCGCATCCGAAGAGGATAAAGAAAAAATATTGAACAACCACAAATTAAATTCAGTAATTAAGTGTGAGCCTCCAAGGAAAAGGAACCCTCTCGTGATTCTGTACGACGTTCCAACAGTTATGACTAATGAAGAGTTATGCGACACAATCAGGAAACAAAACTTTGAGCATCTGAGTGAAGAAGAGTTCAAAGACTGTTTTAAACTCAGATTCAAGACAGGTCCACGGGGTCGAGATGTGGTACATCACGTCGCTGAAGTTACAGCACGGATGTGGAAAAGCATTACAACAATGGGCAAAATATATGTTGGCTTCCATGCCATCAACACTAGGGACTATGTCGTGGTACCTCGTTGCCACAACTGTGGCGACTTGGACCACATTCTCAGGCTGTGCACCAGGGAGTCGGCCTGCACAAAATGTGGAGAGAACGGTCACAACCGTAAAGACTGCAAGGCAGCAGCAATCTGCATACCATGCAGGAACCGAGGCAAGAAATCATGCGGAGCCACAGGTCGAAACTGCCCAACATACAGGATGCTTGAACAAAGACTGATTTCCAGGATTGATTATGGGTGAGCCCGGCATACTGAACAGGATGCCGAAACATAAGTCCCCGAGCAAAAGGAGGAGGGATGCTATGAGGGCTAACAAGTTTAAGTTGTTCTTAAGGTCGCTTACGAGCACCAAGAAAACTGAAAATAGAGCCACACAGACTGAGATCTATATGATAAATATGGCAATACAGACAGATCCCCCCATAGCTGCAGCTCCCTCCTCCGAAAGCCGGGGAGCAGAGCCGACAGAACACCAGAAGCGGCAAGGGCATCCTGTGGCTGTGGCAGTTTCCAGAAAGGAGCAGAAAAAAGTCATTCAACCGATACAGGAAAACTTGATAACCAGTAGCTCTAGTACAAGTTCTCCCACACAGGGTACTCCAGTAGTCAGACTACCACCTGTGGACCCTGTAAGAGTGTACCCCAACTTGGAGTACACCATGCAACTAGCAAGACTTGAGCAGCCGGCTACCCTGACCACTGCCCTGAGACATGTGGTTCGTGTAGGACACGAAGAGGGACGAAAGATAACCTTCTCGGTGATGGAGGCTGTGGACAGAATTCAACTAAAATCAGTGAATCTCCCCACTGACTTTGGAGCCCTGCGAGACTTGTTAAGAAAGGTGTTTGAAAGAAGGGGCGAGAAATTCGACCTAAATGACATCTACGAACAGGCAGTTTTGGCGAACGGACGAATTGCGTTCGACTGGACTAAGACCTGGCCACATGACCGAGTACACACCTACTTTCCATAATGACCAAAATAAACATAGGACAACTAAACACTCATAATAGTCGACTTGTGATGCAGGAACTCCGAAGGGAGGTGGAGGAGAGGAGATTGGATGTGCTCTGTCTGCAGGAGCCGTACTCCCAAGCTGGGAAAGTCGCATTTGTTGCCGCCACATGGCAAGTAATAAGTAGAGGAGAAGACCCAAGGGCAGCAATTATAATTACAAACAAACTCGTGAGAGTAACCACACTCTCTCAGTTTACAACTCCCCATTGCAACGTCGTGGAGCTCCAATCTCCAGCAGGAATCATCACCATCATTAATATGTATTTCCAGTATGGAGATGACATTGAAATACACCTAGACCACCTGATGAGGGTGACCACGGCGTTGCGGGGAAGGAAAATTGTAATAACAGCTGATATTAATGCCAAGTCCCCCCTATGGTTCAGTGGCACAAGAGACGCAAATGGAGAAAAGGTGGAAGAATACATTATGGCGTCGCAACTCGTGGTGGCCAACAGGCCTGGTAATCCTCCTACCTACACGGCAGGAGGAGGGCAGGGTACAAATATTGATGTCACTCTCGTGACACCAAATGTAACAAACATCATTCAAAATTGGAAAGTAGTAGGAAACGCCACCACTAGCGACCATAACTTAATAACTTTCACAGTAGGGGAGAGAGAGTGCCGCTGGGCCATGGGATGGGAAATACAATTCAACTACAGGAAAGCTGACTGGGAACGCCTGGCGAGGGAGTGCGACATTCCTCCATTACCGGAAGATGACATACAACAAGACATAAACGTAGACAACAGAGCAGATGAACTAGTAACTGCAGTAACCAGGGCGGTGAGGGCTGCTGTACCGATCAGGAGGAAGGCCATGGCGGCTTCTCCGTCACCGTGGTCGCCTGAACTGGAAGATCTACGCCAATCTGTCAGGAGGCTAAGGAGGCACTACCAGCGCTGTGTCATCTGGCAGGAGAGACAAAGGTGGCAATTGCAGTACAGGGAGGCGAAACAGAGGTTCCAGAGTGAACTACGTGAAGTCAGAAGGCGAAGCTGGGAACACTATGTGCTCAGCCAGCTAGCTCTGGATCCATGAGGACTCCCCTATAAATTAGTCAGGGAGAAAATCCGCTCTCCTATGGAGCTATCTACAGTCAGGCACGGGGACAGGATGACGGAGTCCTGGCAGGAGACTGCTGGGGTCCTCCTCCGGTCCCTGCTGCCTGATGACAATGCGGATGGGGAGACAGAGGGACAACGGCAATTGCGAGAACAAGACCGTGAAATATATAATAATGACACGGCGGTCTACCCCTTCTCAGAAGAGGAGGTGGCGACCCACATAAAGCAACTTAAAAGAGGCAAAGCTCCTGGGCCAGATGGCATTGTGGCGGAGGTGGTGCAATTCCTGACACCCCAGCTGGTTGCCCCGCTTACCCACCTCTATAATGAGTGCCTGAGGCAACAACAGTTCCCAAGAAGGTGGAAAACTGGGAACGTCGTCATCATTAAGAAGGGACCGGACAAGGATCCTGCAGAAGTAAAGTCGTACAGGCCGATCTGCCTGTTAGATTTGTTTGGAAAAATCTTGGAAAAACTGCTGGCTGACAGACTGGCAGCACATAGAGTATTGTGCGGAATGAGCAATAGGCAATTCGGTTTCAGGCCGGGGCGGTCGGCATCTGATGCAATCGCCCTGGCGGCCGAGGTCTGTGGCTCAACCCCGCACAAATACGTGGTGGGCATCATGGTGGACATCAGTGGCGCCTTCGACAACCTGTGGTGGCCCTCGCTCTTCTCCTGCTTGCGGGAGAAGGAGTGTCCAGGGCCGCTATATGGCTGCCTGAGGAGCTATTGTGAGGATCGGGAGGTCTGGCTATCATCCCCTAGCGAAAGGGTAGGGAAAGCTGTCACGAAAGGATGTCCCCAAGGATCGGTCCTAGGGCCGCTCTTTTGGGACATCCACATGGAGCCATTACTAGACAGCCTGCAACGAAGTGAGGATGTGCTAGAGGTGATAGCCTACGCTGATGACCTCCTCCTGATGGTCGGTGGCCGTAGCCGAGAGGACATAGAACCTAAAATAGAGAGAGCGTTAGACAGACTCCAACAGTGGTGCCACACCACGAAAATGACCATATCACCAAGCAAATCGACATACTTACTACTTAAAGGACAACTAATCAGGAACCCTACGGTCAGAATTGACGGCACACCGGTACTGCGAAGACGAGACACACGTTACCTAGGAGTCATCATTGATGAGAAATGGAACTTCGGAAAACACATTGAAACTGTAACCCAAAAAGCTCTGCAAATATTAAACAACCTCATTTCCATAGGACATAAAAGATTTCACCTACCTCCACATCTCATTAAACTTTATCACAATAGTATCCTAACTTCAGTAGTGGGTTACGGCTCCGGGGTCTGGGCGCACAGACTCACGAGGGTTGTGCCCGCCATGGCAGTGAGAAGGGTTCAGAGAAGCATGGTTCTAAGATCTGTGGGCGCTTATAGAACATCTCCAGGAGGGGCCCTATTAGTCATAATGGGGCTCTGCCCACTTGACATCAAGATCAGGGAGCAAGCAGCCTGGTATTGGGCAAAAAAAGGGAACCAGGGGAAAATAGAAGAAATCATGGGTGTGAGGGTAGAGGACAAAAGGGGGATTAGAAGAAGGGGGGAAGAACTTTGGCAGGGGTCCTGGGAAACAGAAGAAACCGGTCGCAGAACCTTTCAGTTCTTGCCGAACGTGAGGGAGCGCTTAGAAATGAAGTACTTTCAGCCAACACGGGGACTGATCCATTTTCTCACTGGTCATGGACCCTACCCGACATACTTATGTCGGTTTGGGAAGAGGGCTACGCCAGCGTGTGACTGTGGCGCGCCGGAAGGCACTCCGGAT
>NW_026062359.1:87500-90000 GCF_023897955.1 Schistocerca gregaria
TAACCTAACTTACACTGCACCTTAACCTAACTTACACTGCACCTTAACCTAAGTTACACTGCACCTTAACCTAAGTTACACTGCACCTTAACCTAACTTACACTGCACCTTAACCTAAGTTACACTGCACCTTAACCTAAGTTACACTGCACCTTAACCTAAGTTACACTGCACCTTAACCTAAGTTACACTGCACCTTAACCTAAGTTACACTGCACCTTAACCTAAGTTACACTGCACCTTAACCTAAGTTACACTGCACCTTAACCTAAGTTACACTGCACCTTAACCTAAGTTACACTGCACCTTAACCTAACTTACACTGCACCTTAACCTAACTTACACTGCACCTTAACCTAACTTACACTGCACCTTAACCTAACTTACACTGCACCTTAACCTAACTTACACTGCACCTTAACCTAACTTACACTGCACCTTAACCTAACTTACACTGCACCTTAACCTAACTTACACTGCACCTTAACCTAACTTACACTGCACCTTAACCTAACTTACACTGCACCTTAACCTAACTTACACTGCACCTTAACTGTCACATGTAACGTCACAGGAATGTAGCTTTGCCTAACAGCAACCCTCTGAACATAGTTCACTGCTTGGATCCTCTGGTGTCATGTGTATTTCTTGATGCCATGGTGCGTACCCTCACATAAAGGTCTTTCGAGTGTTGCGTACTTTCTACACAGTCCCGCTAACCACTGGAAGGGTGTACCGCTACAGAACGAATATCGCCCTCCCCTCCTGCCCTTCCAAGCTGGTCGGTCAGGCGTTTGTTTGTGAAATGAGCCTTGCAGCTGTTCAGTTGCATTCGGTTGTCGATGCAGTCAGTGTACGTTGTGGTACGGCCTGTGTGGACTGTCCGCTGATGTACGCGTAACCCACACTGATCATCCGTCGTTACGTACTGAGTGACATAATGTGGCACATGCTTGACCGTACACCGGCTGCGCCCTACAATGGCGAATCATAAGGGCCATATGTTGTGCACGATGCTACTTGTCTCGTCTCCCCATTACAGCGAGATTGCACTGTTGTACGCCGTACAGACATGTGGTAAGTAGGTACGGACGAAAGTATTGCATGTTGGCCCCCCCCCCCCCCCTCCTCCCTCTGCCGGGAATCAGCGTGAGCCGTCTGTTGATGTAGCGACGAGGGTTTTCCTATTTAATCGTATTGCCCCACACAACATGATAGCACGGTGGACCGCGTTCCACATCTGCGACATGCTACAGAGGCCGGTTGACAGTCGACCGCGCAAGGGACATTGCACACGTGCGCGGACCATCTTCCACGTGTTCTCTCGTGTACATGCCGCAGTGTGTATGTGGGCTGATGTAGCGTGTCGTGACACATAACATGCAGGCATGCCAGAATCGTAGATTTCGCAAATGTAGATTGACGTATACGTTTGCTGCCAAAGATCCGCAAATGAACTGGAAATCAGTTGTTGAGCGGTTGTTCGCGCTGCAGGTGCATCGGTGATAGCGACGATCGGTACATCTGTGAACCGGTTGTTTCGGCGGTACCCGCCATGCCCCCGAACCTGAGTTGGCCATGTGGGTATGAAGCGATACGAGGCTGTGGCTTGGCGGGACAGTCCCCGGCCGGTGAGGGGGGGCCGCCCGGCGTGCTGGCCGCGCGCTGCGTGAGCGCACGCACTACAGCCGGCTGGTGGGGGGCGCCCAGTGGCAGGAGCGCCGGCCGACGGGCCCGGCTGGCGTCCCAGCTATGCGCCGGCGCACCCTGCGCGCGGCGCCAGGCGGCCAAAGTGGGTTCTGCCGAGCCCGGTGCGAAGCGCGGTGGACATCTGCAGTGTGCTGGTCCGATTGCGGACTGTGTGCGTTGAGGATGCGCCGCCGCCCGGCACTCGGCGTCGCGACGCCGTCTGCTGCTCGGTCGCCCCCAGCGGTTCTCGCAGGTGGTTTGTATCGCAGCTCTGCGGACGTGTTGGCGCGTGCGCTGTGCTGGGAGAGTTCGCTTCTGCACCCAAGTGGGGCTTTGCCCTTCTGTGGCGCTGGCGTTGGAGCTGCCGGTCACCGTAGGTGGCGCGTGTTGTTTCCCGCCGGCAATGCCACGACAGCACGCTCCCGGGCCTCTGTCGGCAGCGGCAAGCTCAGTTGGGAGCACGGGTGTTCGCACTGAAAGCGTCTACTCGCCTATCTCCGGGCGATTGCGCCTCTCTCGAACCCGACCAAGTACTTAGGACGGCGCTGCGCGCCGCCGGGACCTGAGAGGGTTTCGAGGTGTATCGTGCAGGGGAGCTCAGCCTCCTCCTGTTTGCAGAATAATTGAGCGGACGCTTGCGTGTTCGCGCGGGCCCTCGGGACACACTCCCGGGCGGCCGGCTGCTCAGCTCTCGTTGACGCAGCTCCCTGGTTGATCCTGCCAGTAGTCATATGCTTGTCTCAAAGATTAAGCCATGCATGTCTCAGTACAAGCCGCATTAAGGTGAAACCGCGAATGGCTCATTAAATCA
>NW_026062359.1:100000-102500 GCF_023897955.1 Schistocerca gregaria
GCACCTTAACCTAACTTACACTGCACCTTAACCTAACTTACACTGCACCTTAACCTAAGTTACACTGCACCTTAACCTAAGTTACACTGCACCTTAACCTAAGTTACACTGCACCTTAACCTAAGTTACACTGCACCTTAACCTAAGTTACACTGCACCTTAACCTAACTTACACTGCACCTTAACCTAAGTTACACTGCACCTTAACCTAACTTACACTGCACCTTAACCTAACTTACACTGCACCTTAACCTAACTTACACTGCACCTTAACCTAACTTACACTGCACCTTAACCTAACTTACACTGCACCTTAACCTAACTTACACTGCACCTTAACCTAACTTACACTGCACCTTAACCTAACTTACACTGCACCTTAACCTAACTTACACTGCACCTTAACCTAACTTACACTGCACCTTAACCTAACTTACACTGCACCTTAACTGTCACATGTAACGTCACAGGAATGTAGCTTTGCCTAACAGCAACCCTCTGAACATAGTTCACTGCTTGGATCCTCTGGTGTCATGTGTATTTCTTGATGCCATGGTGCGTACCCTCACATAAAGGTCTTTCGAGTGTTGCGTACTTTCTACACAGTCCCGCTAACCACTGGAAGGGTGTACCGCTACAGAACGAATATCGCCCTCCCCTCCTGCCCTTCCAAGCTGGTCGGTCAGGCGTTTGTTTGTGAAATGAGCCTTGCAGCTGTTCAGTTGCATTCGGTTGTCGATGCAGTCAGTGTACGTTGTGGTACGGCCTGTGTGGACTGTCCGCTGATGTACGCGTAACCCACACTGATCATCCGTCGTTACGTACTGAGTGACATAATGTGGCACATGCTTGACCGTACACCGGCTGCGCCCTACAATGGCGAATCATAAGGGCCATATGTTGTGCACGATGCTACTTGTCTCGTCTCCCCATTACAGCGAGATTGCACTGTTGTACGCCGTACAGACATGTGGTAAGTAGGTACGGACGAAAGTATTGCATGTTGGCCCCCCCCCCCCCTCCTCCCTCTGCCGGGAATCAGCGTGAGCCGTCTGTTGATGTAGCGACGAGGGTTTTCCTATTTAATCGTATTGCCCCACACAACATGATAGCACGGTGGACCGCGTTCCACATCTGCGACATGCTACAGAGGCCGGTTGACAGTCGACCGCGCAAGGGACATTGCACACGTGCGCGGACCATCTTCCACGTGTTCTCTCGTGTACATGCCGCAGTGTGTATGTGGGCTGATGCAGCGTGTCGTGACACATAACATGCAGGCATGCCAGAATCGTAGATTTCGCAAATGTAGATTGACGTATACGTTTGCTGCCAAAGATCCGCAAATGAACTGGAAATCAGTTGTTGAGCGGTTGTTCGCGCTGCAGGTGCATCGGTGATAGCGACGATCGGTACATCTGTGAACCGGTTGTTTCGGCGGTACCCGCCATGCCCCCGAACCTGAGTTGGCCATGTGGGTATGAAGCGATACGAGGCTGTGGCTTGGCGGGACAGTCCCCGGCCGGTGAGGGGGGGCCGCCCGGCGTGCTGGCCGCGCGCTGCGTGAGCGCACGCACTACAGCCGGCTGGTGGGGGGCGCCCAGTGGCAGGAGCGCCGGCCGACGGGCCCGGCTGGCGTCCCAGCTATGCGCCGGCGCACCCTGCGCGCGGCGCCAGGCGGCCAAAGTGGGTTCTGCCGAGCCCGGTGCGAAGCGCGGTGGACATCTGCAGTGTGCTGGTCCGATTGCGGACTGTGTGCGTTGAGGATGCGCCGCCGCCCGGCACTCGGCGTCGCGACGCCGTCTGCTGCTCGGTCGCCCCCAGCGGTTCTCGCAGGTGGTTTGTATCGCAGCTCTGCGGACGTGTTGGCGCGTGCGCTGTGCTGGGAGAGTTCGCTTCTGCACCCAAGTGGGGCTTTGCCCTTCTGTGGCGCTGGCGTTGGAGCTGCCGGTCACCGTAGGTGGCGCGTGTTGTTTCCCGCCGGCAATGCCACGACAGCACGCTCCCGGGCCTCTGTCGGCAGCGGCAAGCTCAGTTGGGAGCACGGGTGTTCGCACTGAAAGCGTCTACTCGCCTATCTCCGGGCGATTGCGCCTCTCTCGAACCCGACCAAGTACTTAGGACGGCGCTGCGCGCCGCCGGGACCTGAGAGGGTTTCGAGGTGTATCGTGCAGGGGAGCTCAGCCTCCTCCTGTTTGCAGAATAATTGAGCGGACGCTTGCGTGTTCGCGCGGGCCCTCGGGACACACTCCCGGGCGGCCGGCTGCTCAGCTCTCGTTGACGCAGCTCCCTGGTTGATCCTGCCAGTAGTCATATGCTTGTCTCAAAGATTAAGCCATGCATGTCTCAGTACAAGCCGCATTAAGGTGAAACCGCGAATGGCTCATTAAATCAGTTATGGTTCCTTAGATCGTACCCACGTTACTTGGATAACTGTGGTAATTCTAGAGCTAATACATGCAAACAGAGTCCCGACCAGAGATGGAAGGGACGCTTTTAT
>NW_026062359.1:110000-112500 GCF_023897955.1 Schistocerca gregaria
GAGTCAAAAGTGGTGGACCGACGGTCACTCCAGCCGCACCTGTGAATGCGCCACCCCCACCGCCCGACTCGCAACTCGAGCGGATGTACGGCGGACTTTTCCCGCAATCGTACATTGCAGTCCACCCCTATATCTTCCACTTCATGAAGAGTTATCTCCCAAAAGCCAAAGTCCCGCTGTCCCAATACATGCTCTGGACGGCGGGCCGCGAGACGTGACGCTCGGTGACAAAGAGTGCGCCGCTGAGGATATAGAGGGTCCGTCCCCCTGCACAGTGGTGACGGTGTGCGGGTAGTGTTTCCGACACCTCTTCCTGCGGTGGCAACTCTGGGGCAGAGTCGATACTCGCCCACTGGTGGAAGGTAAGCATTCTGCTTTACATCAGTACATAACTAATATTTCAGTCGTCTGACGTCCCTCCTTAGTAAATGATGCAGGACCACATACATAGATGATACATACTGTAAACTGGGGAGGACAGTGTGAACCGCACTCGACCCAGTCACCCTATCTCACAGTCCACTCTGTGTGTAACAAAGCGAAAGCACCAAAGCACTATCGTTCAACAACATCCATTTTATCCTCGCTGCCACAGGACACTATCCAAACAACGACAAGAGGAACGTCACGTCCACTAATAAGACAGAATGTCTCACATCACCCGCAAACAACGCAGCTCAAATCAGCCAGCAACACCCACAGTGGTCCACCCAGTATCAACACAGGACGCAACGCCACGCCACAACACAAAAGGTACAAGTAATAAAATACCCTTTGGCCACACCCCTTATAAAGGCATCGAACCAACCCACCACCTGACACCAGCCAAACGTACATCCTGATTTGACACATCTCTGGCAACCTAACCCACGTTGGCCCTTAACCTAACCCACGTTGGCCCTTAACCTAACCCACGTTGGCCCTTAACCTAACCCACGTTGGCCCTTAACCTAACCCACGTTGGCCCTTAACCTAACCCACGTTGGCCCTTAACCTAACCCACGTTGGCCCTTAACCTAACCCACGTTGGCCCTTAACCTAACCCACGTTGGCCCTTAACCTAACCCACGTTGGCCCTTAACCTAACCCACGTTGGCCCTTAACCTAACCCACGTTGGCCCTTAACCTAACCCACGTTGGCCCCTAACCTAACCCACGTTGGCCCCTAACCTAACCCACGTTGGCCCCTAACCTAACCCACGTTGGCCCCTAACCTAACCCACGTTGGCCCCTAACCTAACCCACGTTGGCCCCTAACCTAACCCACGTTGGCCCCTAACCTAACCCACGTTGGCCCCTAACCTAACCCACGTTGGCCCCTAACCTAACCCACGTTGGCCCCTAACCTAACCCACGTTGGCCCCTAACCTAACCCACGTTGGCCCCTAACCTAACCCACGTTGGCCCCTAACCTAACCCACGTTGGCCCCTAACCTAACCCACGTTGGCCCCTAACCTAACCCACGTTGGCCCCTAACCTAACCCACGTTGGCCCCTAACCTAACCCACGCTGCACCTTAACCTAAGTTACGCTGCACCTTAACCTAAGTTACGCTGCACCTTAACCTAAGTTACGCTGCACCTTAACCTAAGTTACGCTGCACCTTAACCTAAGTTACGCTGCACCTTAACCTAAGTTACGCTGCACCTTAACCTAACTTACACTGCACCTTAACCTAACTTACACTGCACCTTAACCTAAGTTACACTGCACCTTAACCTAACTTACACTGCACCTTAACCTAAGTTACACTGCACCTTAACCTAAGTTACACTGCACCTTAACCTAAGTTACACTGCACCTTAACCTAAGTTACACTGCACCTTAACCTAAGTTACACTGCACCTTAACCTAAGTTACACTGCACCTTAACCTAAGTTACACTGCACCTTAACCTAAGTTACACTGCACCTTAACCTAAGTTACACTGCACCTTAACCTAACTTACACTGCACCTTAACCTAACTTACACTGCACCTTAACCTAACTTACACTGCACCTTAACCTAACTTACACTGCACCTTAACCTAACTTACACTGCACCTTAACCTAACTTACACTGCACCTTAACCTAACTTACACTGCACCTTAACCTAACTTACACTGCACCTTAACCTAACTTACACTGCACCTTAACCTAACTTACACTGCACCTTAACCTAACTTACACTGCACCTTAACCTAACTTACACTGCACCTTAACCTAACTTACACTGCACCTTAACTGTCACATGTAACGTCACAGGAATGTAGCTTTGCCTAACAGCAACCCTCTGAACATAGTTCACTGCTTGGATCCTCTGGTGTCATGTGTATTTCTTGATGCCATGGTGCGTACCCTCACATAAAGGTCTTTCGAGTGTTGCGTACTTTCTACACAGTCCCGCTAACCACTGGAAGGGTGTACCGCTACAGAACGAATATCGCCCTCCCCTCCTGCCCTTCCAAGCTGGTCGGTCAGGCGTTTGTTTGTGAAATGAGCCTTGCAGCTGTTCAGTT
>NW_026062360.1:0-2500 GCF_023897955.1 Schistocerca gregaria
ACACTAGATCGCGTGTTTAATTTTTCCAAGCCCGTTCCCTTGGCAGTGGTTTCGCTAGATAGTAGATAGGGACAGCGGGAATCTCGTTAATCCATTCATGCGCGTCACTAATTAGATGACGAGGCATTTGGCTACCTTAAGAGAGTCATAGTTACTCCCGCCGTTTACCCGCGCTTGCTTGAATTTCTTCACGTTGACATTCAGAGCACTGGGCAGAAATCACATTGCGTCAACACCCGCTAGGGGCCATCGCAATGCTTTGTTTTAATTAGACAGTCGGATTCCCCCAGTCCGTGCCAGTTCTGAGTTGATCGTTGAATGGCGGCCGAAGAGAATCCGCGCACCCCGCGCGCCCCCGGAGGAGCACGCTAAGGCGGACGCGGCCTCGCAGCAAGGAAGATCCGTGGGAGGCCAAGGCACGGGACCGAGCTCGGATCCTGCACGCAGGTTGAAGCACCGGGGCGCGAACGCCGCGCAGGCGCGCGCATCCTGCACCGCCGGCCAGCACGAGGCCAACCAACGGCGAGAGCAGACCACGCCCGCGCTAAACGCCCGCACTTACCGGCACCCCTACGGCACTCACCTCGCCCAGGCCCGGCACGTTAGCGCTGACCCACTTCCCGACCAAGCCCGACACGCCCCGATCCTCAGAGCCAATCCTTATCCCGAAGTTACGGATCCAATTTGCCGACTTCCCTTACCTACATTATTCTATCGACTAGAGGCTCTTCACCTTGGAGACCTGCTGCGGATATGGGTACGAACCGGCGCGACACCTCCACGTGGCCCTCTCCCGGATTTTCAAGGTCCGAGGGGAAGATCGGGACACCGCCGCAACTGCGGTGCTCTTCGCGTTCCAAACCCTATCTCCCTGCTAGAGGATTCCAGGGAACTCGAACGCTCATGCAGAAAAGAAAACTCTTCCCCGATCTCCCGACGGCGTCTCCGGGTCCTTTTGGGTTACCCCGACGAGCATCTCTAAAAGAGGGGCCCGACTTATATCGGTTCCGCTGCCGGGTTCCGGAATAGGAACCGGATTCCCTTTCGCCCAACGGGGGCCAGCACAAAGTGCATCATGCTATGACGGCCCCCATCAACATCGGATTTCTCCTAGGGCTTAGGATCGACTGACTCGTGTGCAACGGCTGTTCACACGAAACCCTTCTCCGCGTCAGCCCTCCAGGGCCTCGCTGGAGTATTTGCTACTACCACCAAGATCTGCACCGACGGCGGCTCCAGGCAGGCTCACGCCCAGACCCTTCTGCGCCCACCGCCGCGACCCTCCTACTCGTCAGGGCTTCGCGGCCGGCCGCGAGGACCGGCCATGACTGCCAGACTGACGGCCGAGTATAGGCACGACGCTTCAGCGCCATCCATTTTCAGGGCTAGTTGCTTCGGCAGGTGAGTTGTTACACACTCCTTAGCGGATTCCGACTTCCATGGCCACCGTCCTGCTGTCTTAAGCAACCAACGCCTTTCATGGTTTCCCATGAGCGTCGATTCGGGCGCCTTAACTCGGCGTTTGGTTCATCCCACAGCGCCAGTTCTGCTTACCAAAAGTGGCCCACTTGGCACTCCGATCCGAGTCGTTTGCTCGCGGCTTCAGCATATCAAGCAAGCCGGAGATCTCACCCATTTAAAGTTTGAGAATAGGTTGAGGTCGTTTCGGCCCCAAGGCCTCTAATCATTCGCTTTACCGGATGAGACTCGTACGAGCACCAGCTATCCTGAGGGAAACTTCGGAGGGAACCAGCTACTAGATGGTTCGATTAGTCTTTCGCCCCTATACCCAGCTCCGACGATCGATTTGCACGTCAGAATCGCTACGGACCTCCATCAGGGTTTCCCCTGACTTCGTCCTGGCCAGGCATAGTTCACCATCTTTCGGGTCCCAACGTGTACGCTCTAGGTGCGCCTCACCTCGCAATGAGGACGAGACGCCCCGGGAGTGCGGAGGCCGCCGCCCCGTGAAGGGCGGGGAAGCCCCATCCTCCCTCGGCCCGCGCAAGGCGAGACCTTCACTTTCATTACGCCTTTAGGTTTCGTACAGCCCAATGACTCGCGCACATGTTAGACTCCTTGGTCCGTGTTTCAAGACGGGTCGTGAAATTGTCCAAAGCTGAAGCGCCGCTGACGGGAGCGATTATTCCGCCCGAGAGCATCCCGAGCCAACAGCGGCGCGGGTCCGGGGCCGGGCCAGGTAGGTCCGTCATCCGGGAAGAACCGCGCGCGCTTGCCGGGAGCCCGAGCGCCCAAAGGGGCGAATCGACTCCTCCAGATATACCGCCGAGCAGCCAGCCAGGACACCGGGGCTCTGCCCAACAGACGCGAACCGAGGCCCGCGGAAGGACAGGCTGCGCACCCGGGCCGTAGGCCGGCACCCAGCGGGTCGCGACGTCCTACTAGGGGAGAAGTGCGGCCCACCGCACACCGGAACGGCCCCACCCCGCGGCGAGTGGAAAGGCAACCGGACACGACCCCGCCGCGGATTGCTCCGCGC
>NW_026062360.1:7500-10000 GCF_023897955.1 Schistocerca gregaria
GGGACAACGTGGGTTAGGTTAAGGGACAACGTGGGTTAGGTTAAGGGACAACGTGGGTTAGGTTAAGGGACAACGTGGGTTAGGTTAAGGGACAACGTGGGTTAGGTTAAGGGACAACGTGGGTTAGGTTAAGGGACAACGTGGGTTAGGTTAAGGGACAACGTGGGTTAGGTTAAGGGACAACGTGGGTTAGGTTAAGGGACAACGTGGGTTAGGTTAAGGGACAACGTGGGTTAGGTTAAGGGACAACGTGGGTTAGGTTAAGGGACAACGTGGGTTAGGTTAAGGGACAACGTGGGTTAGGTTAAGGGACAACGTGGGTTAGGTTAAGGGACAACGTGGGTTAGGTTAAGGGACAACGTGGGTTAGGTTAAGGGACAACGTGGGTTAGGTTAAGGGACAACGTGGGTTACGTTAAGGGACAACGTGGGTTACGTTAAGGGACAACGTGGGTTACGTTAAGGGACAACGTGGGTTACGTTAAGGGACAACGTGGGTTACGTTAAGGGACAACGTGGGTTAGGTTAAGGGACAACGTGGGTTAGGTTAAGGGACAACGTGGGTTAGGTTAAGGGACAACGTGGGTTAGGTTAAGGGACAACGTGGGTTAGGTTAAGGGACAACGTGGGTTAGGTTAAGGGACAACGTGGGTTAGGTTAAGGGACAACGTGGGTTAGGTTAAGGGACAACGTGGGTTAGGTTAAGGGACAACGTGGGTTAGGTTAAGGGACAACGTGGGTTAGGTTAAGGGACAACGTGGGTTAGGTTAAGGGACAACGTGGGTTAGGTTAAGGGACAACGTGGGTTAGGTTAAGGGACAACGTGGGTTAGGTTAAGGGACAACGTGGGTTAGGTTAAGGGACAACGTGGGTTAGGTTAAGGGACAACGTGGGTTAGGTTAAGGGACAACGTGGGTTACGTTAAGGGACAACGTGGGTTACGTTAAGGGACAACGTGGGTTACGTTAAGGGACAACGTGGGTTACGTTAAGGGACAACGTGGGTTACGTTAAGGGACAACGTGGGTTACGTTAAGGGACAACGTGGGTTAGGTTAAGGGACAACGTGGGTTAGGTTAAGGGACAACGTGGGTTAGGTTAAGGGACAACGTGGGTTAGGTTAAGGGACAACGTGGGTTAGGTTAAGGGACAACGTGGGTTAGGTTAAGGGACAAATTGAGTTAGGTTAAGGGACAAATTGAGTTAGGTTAAGGGACAAATTGAGTTAGGTTAAGGGACAAATTGAGTTAGGTTAAGGGACAAATTGAGTTAGGTTAAGGGACAAATTGAGTTAGGTTAAGGGACAAATTGAGTTAGGTTAAGGGACAAATTGAGTTAGGTTAAGGGACAAATTGAGTTAGGTTAAGGGACAAATTGAGTTAGGTTAAGGGACAAATTGAGTTAGGTTAAGGGACAAATTGAGTTAGGTTAAGGGACAAATTGAGTTAGGTTAAGGGACAAATTGAGTTAGGTTAAGGGACAAATTGAGTTAGGTTAAGGGACAAATTGAGTTAGGTTAAGGGACAAATTGAGTTAGGTTAAGGGATAATCTGGTACAACCACAGTTAGGTTAAGCGATAATCTGGTACAGCCACAGTTAGGTTAAGCGATAATCTGGTACAGCCACAGTTAGGTTAAGCGATAATCTGGTACAGCCACAGTTAGGTTAAGCGATAATCTGGTACAGCCACAGTTAGGTTAAGCGATAATCTGGTACAGCCACAGTTAGGTTAAGCGATAATCTGGTACAGCCACAGTTAGGTTAAGCGATAATCTGGTACAGCCACAGTTAGGTTAAGCGATAATCTGGTACAGCCACAGTTAGGTTAAGCGATAATCTGGTACAGCCACAGTTAGGTTAAGCGATAATCTGGTACAGCCACAGTTAGGTTAAGCGATAATCTGGTACAGCCACAGTTAGGTTAAGCGATAATCTGGTACAGCCACAGTTAGGTTAAGCGATAATCTGGTACAGCCACAGTTAGGTTAAGCGATAATCTGGTACAGCCACAGTTAGGTTAAGCGATAATCTGGTACAGCCACAGTTAGGTTAAGCGATAAAGTTGGTTAAATTCGGTATTGTGTGGGAAGGGGGCAGAGAGAGAGTGGGGGGGGGGGTGGATAGTTGTGGCAGTACGCGGATGCCTGAGTCACCGTCAGATATGTCACGTCGGTTCGATGCTTGTAGCAAGAGGCTGGCGGGTCTGTGTCTCTCACTTCTGCAATTTTTCATGTGGTATAACACGAGGGCGGGGGGGTGATATTTGGTGCCCCTCTGTGTAGGATGTGTGTTGGTGGTGTTGGTTTATCTGAGCAATGGTAGTTGTCGGAGGAGTGGGGTATTGTGCTTTTATAGGTGGACCTACTGCTCTGGTTATCATAGTGTCGACGGTGCAATGTGGCAGAGAGGATGCACTCGACATTGTCGCATTCCAGATGTTTACGTATTGTGTGTCTCCGTTGCAGGCCGAGAGTGGTGCATGTTCGAGTGTGTGGCTGACG
>NW_026062360.1:17500-22500 GCF_023897955.1 Schistocerca gregaria
GAGCTGGAATTACCGCGGCTGCTGGCACCAGACTTGCCCTCCAATAGATACTCGTTAAAGGATTTAAAGTGTACTCATTCCGATTACGGGGCCTCGGATGAGTCCCGTATCGTTATTTTTCGTCACTACCTCCCCGTGCCGGGAGTGGGTAATTTGCGCGCCTGCTGCCTTCCTTGGATGTGGTAGCCGTTTCTCAGGCTCCCTCTCCGGAATCGAACCCTGATTCCCCGTTACCCGTTACAACCATGGTAGGCGCAGAACCTACCATCGACAGTTGATAAGGCAGACATTTGAAAGATGCGTCGCCGGTACGAGGACCGTGCGATCAGCCCAAAGTTATTCAGAGTCACCAAGGCAAACGGACCAGACAAGCCAATCCGATTGGTTTTGATCTAATAAAAGCGTCCCTTCCATCTCTGGTCGGGACTCTGTTTGCATGTATTAGCTCTAGAATTACCACAGTTATCCAAGTAACGTGGGTACGATCTAAGGAACCATAACTGATTTAATGAGCCATTCGCGGTTTCACCTTAATGCGGCTTGTACTGAGACATGCATGGCTTAATCTTTGAGACAAGCATATGACTACTGGCAGGATCAACCAGGGAGCTGCGTCAACTAGAGCTGAGCAGCCGGCCGCCCGGGAGTGTGTCCCGGGGGCCCGCGCGAACACGCAAGCGTCCGCTCAATTATTCTGCAAACAGGAGGAGGCCGAGCTCCCCTGCACGATACACCTCGAAACCCTCTCAGGTCCCGGCGGCGCGCAGCGCCGTCCTAGGTACTTGGTCGGTTTCGAGAGAGGCGCAATCGCCCGGAGTTAGGCGAGTAGACGGTTTTAGTGCGAACACCCTTGCTCCCAACTGAGCTTGCCGCTGCCGACAGAGGCCCGGGAGCGTGCTGTCGTGGCATTGCCGGCGGGAGACAACACGCGCCACCTATGGTGACCGGCAGCTCCAACGCCAGCGCCACACAAGGGCAAAGCCCCACTTGGGTGCAGAAGCGAACTCTCCCAGCACAGCGCACGCGCCAACACGTCCGCACAACTGCGATACAAACCACCTGCGAGAACCGCTGGGGCGACCGAGCAGCAGACGGCGTCGCGGCGCCGAGTGCCAGGCGGCGGCGCATCCTCAACGCACACAGTCCTCAATCAGACCAGCACACTGCAGATGTCCACCGCGCTTCGCACCGGGCTCGGCTGAACCAACTTTGGCCGCCAGGCGCCGCGTGCAGGGTGCGCCGCAGCGTAGCTGCGCCGCCTGCCGAGCCCGTCGGCTGGCGCTCCTGCCACTCGGCGCCCCCCACCAGCCGCCTGTTGCGCGTGCGCCCACGCAGCGCGCGGCCAACACGCCGGGCGGCCCCCCTTCACCGGCCGGGAACAGTCCCACCAAGCCACCGCCGCGTATCGCTTCATACCCACATGGGCCTAGTCACGTGTGTGGATGTGGCGGGTACCGCTGAAACAACCGGTTAATAGCTGTACCGATCGTCGCCATCACAGATTCACCTCCAGCGTGAACAACCGCTCAACAACGGATTTCCAGTTCATTTGCGTATCTTGGGCAGTAAACGTAGATGTCCACCTACATTTGCGAATTCAACAATTCTTGCATGCCAGGATGTCATGTGTCACGACACGCTACATCAGACCACATACACACTGCGACATGTGCAGAAGAGAACACGTGGAAGGTGGCCCGCGCACGTATGCGATGTCCCTTCCGCGATCCACTGTCAACCGGCATCTGCGGCATGTCCCAGATATGGAACGCGGTCCACCAGGGTAGCACTTTGTGTGAGGCAATACGACAAAGTCGGAATACACGCGTCACTACATCACACGGCTCACGCTGACCTGACCTGACTCACCGCACCACCACCCCCAGCGACCCAGGGTGACATACAATGCGTTCGTACGTTCCTCCCACACGCCTCTACGGCGTACCACAGTGCAACCTAGCTGTTATTGGGAGACGAGACAAGTAGCATCGAGCACAACATATGGAAATTGAGATTCGACACCGTTGGGCACAGCCAGCGTACGGTCACACGTATCACACTACTTCACTCTGTACGTAACTACCGATGATCGGTACAGCGTGTGGGTTACGCGTACGACATCAGCGGACAATGGACACAGACCATACCACGACGTACACTGAGGGCGTCGACATCTGAACGCAACTGAACAGCTGCGAGGCTCATTTAACACTCAAACGCCAGACCGACCAGCTTGAGAGGACGGAGACACAAAGAGAGGGGCAGAGGGGGGGGGGGGGGGGCGATATAGTCCTATTGCAGTACAATTGACAGTGGATAGCGGGAATATGTGGAAAGTAAGCAACACTCGCAAGACATCTACATGAGGATAACAACGACACCAGAGATTCCGAGCAGTGAACTATGTTAGGCAAAGGGACAACGTGGGTTAGGTTAAGGGACAACGTGGGTTAGGTTAAGGGACAACGTGGGTTAGGTTAAGGGACAACGTGGGTTAGGTTAAGGGACAACGTGGGTTAGGTTAAGGGACAACGTGGGTTAGGTTAAGGGACAACGTGGGTTAGGTTAAGGGACAACGTGGGTTAGGTTAAGGGACAACGTGGGTTAGGTTAAGGGACAACGTGGGTTAGGTTAAGGGACAACGTGGGTTAGGTTAAGGGACAACGTGGGTTAGGTTAAGGGACAACGTGGGTTAGGTTAAGGGACAACGTGGGTTAGGTTAAGGGACAACGTGGGTTAGGTTAAGGGACAACGTGGGTTAGGTTAAGGGACAACGTGGGTTAGGTTAAGGGACAACGTGGGTTAGGTTAAGGGACAACGTGGGTTAGGTTAAGGGACAACGTGGGTTAGGTTAAGGGACAACGTGGGTTACGTTAAGGGACAACGTGGGTTACGTTAAGGGACAACGTGGGTTACGTTAAGGGACAACGTGGGTTACGTTAAGGGACAACGTGGGTTAGGTTAAGGGACAACGTGGGTTAGGTTAAGGGACAACGTGGGTTAGGTTAAGGGACAACGTGGGTTAGGTTAAGGGACAACGTGGGTTAGGTTAAGGGACAACGTGGGTTAGGTTAAGGGACAACGTGGGTTAGGTTAAGGGACAACGTGGGTTAGGTTAAGGGACAACGTGGGTTAGGTTAAGGGACAACGTGGGTTAGGTTAAGGGACAACGTGGGTTAGGTTAAGGGACAACGTGGGTTAGGTTAAGGGACAACGTGGGTTAGGTTAAGGGACAACGTGGGTTAGGTTAAGGGACAACGTGGGTTAGGTTAAGGGACAACGTGGGTTAGGTTAAGGGACAACGTGGGTTAGGTTAAGGGACAACGTGGGTTAGGTTAAGGGACAACGTGGGTTAGGTTAAGGGACAACGTGGGTTAGGTTAAGGGACAACGTGGGTTACGTTAAGGGACAACGTGGGTTACGTTAAGGGACAATGTGGGTTACGTTAAGGGACAACGTGGGTTACGTTAAGGGACAACGTGGGTTACGTTAAGGGACAACGTGGGTTACGTTAAGGGACAACGTGGGTTAGGTTAAGGGACAACGTGGGTTAGGTTAAGGGACAACGTGGGTTAGGTTAAGGGACAACGTGGGTTAGGTTAAGGGACAACGTGGGTTAGGTTAAGGGACAAATTGAGTTAGGTTAAGGGACAAATTGAGTTAGGTTAAGGGACAAATTGAGTTAGGTTAAGGGACAAATTGAGTTAGGTTAAGGGACAAATTGAGTTAGGTTAAGGGACAAATTGAGTTAGGTTAAGGGACAAATTGAGTTAGGTTAAGGGACAAATTGAGTTAGGTTAAGGGACAAATTGAGTTAGGTTAAGGGACAAATTGAGTTAGGTTAAGGGACAAATTGAGTTAGGTTAAGGGACAAATTGAGTTAGGTTAAGGGACAAATTGAGTTAGGTTAAGGGACAAATTGAGTTAGGTTAAGGGACAAATTGAGTTAGGTTAAGGGACAAATTGAGTTAGGTTAAGGGATAATCTGGTACAACCACAGTTAGGTTAAGCGATAATCTGGTACAGCCACAGTTAGGTTAAGCGATAATCTGGTACAGCCACAGTTAGGTTAAGCGATAATCTGGTACAGCCACAGTTAGGTTAAGCGATAATCTGGTACAGCCACAGTTAGGTTAAGCGATAATCTGGTACAGCCACAGTTAGGTTAAGCGATAATCTGGTACAGCCACAGTTAGGTTAAGCGATAATCTGGTACAGCCACAGTTAGGTTAAGCGATAATCTGGTACAGCCACAGTTAGGTTAAGCGATAATCTGGTACAGCCACAGTTAGGTTAAGCGATAATCTGGTACAGCCACAGTTAGGTTAAGCGATAATCTGGTACAGCCACAGTTAGGTTAAGCGATAATCTGGTACAGCCACAGTTAGGTTAAGCGATAATCTGGTACAGCCACAGTTAGGTTAAGCGATAATCTGGTACAGCCACAGTTAGGTTAAGCGATAATCTGGTACAGCCACAGTTAGGTTAAGCGATAAAGTTGGTTAAATTCGGTATTGTGTGGGAAGGGGGCAGAGAGAGAGTGGGGGGGGGGGGTGGATAGTTGTGGCAGTACGCGGATGCCTGAGTCACCGTCAGATATGTCACGTCGGTTCGATGCTTGTAGCAAGAGGCTGGCGGGTCTGTGTCTCTCACTTCTGCAATTTTTCATGTGGTATAACACGAGGGCGGGGGGGTGATATTTGGTGCCCCTCTGTGTAGGATGTGTGTTGGTGGTGTTGGTTTATCTGAGCAATGGTAGTTGTCGGAGGAGTGGGGTATTGTGCTTTTATAGGTGGACCTACTGCTCTGGTTATCATAGTGTCGACGGTGCAATGTGGCAGAGAGGATGCACTCGACATTGTCGCATTCCAGATGTTTACGTATTGTGTGTCTCCGTTGCAGGCCGAGAGTGGTGCATGTTCGAGTGTGTGGCTGACGTGCGATTCACGTTGTGTGCCCAGTCTTACAGCACGTATAGGGACATTCGCATAAATCATCTA
>NW_026062360.1:30000-35000 GCF_023897955.1 Schistocerca gregaria
TTTAAAGTGTACTCATTCCGATTACGGGGCCTCGGATGAGTCCCGTATCGTTATTTTTCGTCACTACCTCCCCGTGCCGGGAGTGGGTAATTTGCGCGCCTGCTGCCTTCCTTGGATGTGGTAGCCGTTTCTCAGGCTCCCTCTCCGGAATCGAACCCTGATTCCCCGTTACCCGTTACAACCATGGTAGGCGCAGAACCTACCATCGACAGTTGATAAGGCAGACATTTGAAAGATGCGTCGCCGGTACGAGGACCGTGCGATCAGCCCAAAGTTATTCAGAGTCACCAAGGCAAACGGACCAGACAAGCCAATCCGATTGGTTTTGATCTAATAAAAGCGTCCCTTCCATCTCTGGTCGGGACTCTGTTTGCATGTATTAGCTCTAGAATTACCACAGTTATCCAAGTAACGTGGGTACGATCTAAGGAACCATAACTGATTCAATGAGCCATTCGCGGTTTCACCTTAATGCGGCTTGTACTGAGACATGCATGGCTTAATCTTTGAGACAAGCATATGACTACTGGCAGGATCAACCAGGGAGCTGCGTCAACTAGAGCTGAGCAGCCGGCCGCCCGGGAGTGTGTCCCGGGGGCCCGCGCGAACACGCAAGCGTCCGCTCAATTATTCTGCAAACAGGAGGAGGCCGAGCTCCCCTGCACGATACACCTCGAAACCCTCTCAGGTCCCGGCGGCGCGCAGCGCCGTCCTAGGTACTTGGTCGGTTTCGAGAGAGGCGCAATCGCCCGGAGTTAGGCGAGTAGACGGTTTTAGTGCGAACACCCTTGCTCCCAACTGAGCTTGCCGCTGCCGACAGAGGCCCGGGAGCGTGCTGTCGTGGCATTGCCGGCGGGAGACAACACGCGCCACCTATGGTGACCGGCAGCTCCAACGCCAGCGCCACACAAGGGCAAAGCCCCACTTGGGTGCAGAAGCGAACTCTCCCAGCACAGCGCACGCGCCAACACGTCCGCACAACTGCGATACAAACCACCTGCGAGAACCGCTGGGGCGACCGAGCAGCAGACGGCGTCGCGGCGCCGAGTGCCAGGCGGCGGCGCATCCTCAACGCACACAGTCCTCAATCAGACCAGCACACTGCAGATGTCCACCGCGCTTCGCACCGGGCTCGGCTGAACCAACTTTGGCCGCCAGGCGCCGCGTGCAGGGTGCGCCGCAGCGTAGCTGCGCCGCCTGCCGAGCCCGTCGGCTGGCGCTCCTGCCACTCGGCGCCCCCCACCAGCCGCCTGTTGCGCGTGCGCCCACGCAGCGCGCGGCCAACACGCCGGGCGGCCCCCCTTCACCGGCCGGGAACAGTCCCACCAAGCCACCGCCGCGTATCGCTTCATACCCACATGGGCCTAGTCACGTGTGTGGATGTGGCGGGTACCGCTGAAACAACCGGTTAATAGCTGTACCGATCGTCGCCATCACAGATTCACCTCCAGCGTGAACAACCGCTCAACAACGGATTTCCAGTTCATTTGCGTATCTTGGGCAGTAAACGTAGATGTCCACCTACATTTGCGAATTCAACAATTCTTGCATGCCAGGATGTCATGTGTCACGACACGCTACATCAGACCACATACACACTGCGACATGTGCAGAAGAGAACACGTGGAAGGTGGCCCGCGCACGTATGCGATGTCCCTTCCGCGATCCACTGTCAACCGGCATCTGCGGCATGTCCCAGATATGGAACGCGGTCCACCAGGGTAGCACTTTGTGTGAGGCAATACGACAAAGTCGGAATACACGCGTCACTACATCACACGGCTCACGCTGACCTGACCTGACTCACCGCACCACCACCCCCAGCGACCCAGGGTGACATACAATGCGTTCGTACGTTCCTCCCACACGCCTCTACGGCGTACCACAGTGCAACCTAGCTGTTATTGGGAGACGAGACAAGTAGCATCGAGCACAACATATGGAAATTGAGATTCGACACCGTTGGGCACAGCCAGCGTACGGTCACACGTATCACACTACTTCACTCTGTACGTAACTACCGATGATCGGTACAGCGTGTGGGTTACGCGTACGACATCAGCGGACAATGGACACAGACCATACCACGACGTACACTGAGGGCGTCGACATCTGAACGCAACTGAACAGCTGCGAGGCTCATTTAACACTCAAACGCCAGACCGACCAGCTTGAGAGGACGGAGACACAAAGAGAGGGGCAGAGGGGGGGGGGGGGGCGATATAGTCCTATTGCAGTACAATTGACAGTGGATAGCGGGAATATGTGGAAAGTAAGCAACACTCGCAAGACATCTACATGAGGATAACAACGACACCAGAGATTCCGAGCAGTGAACTATGTTAGGCAAAGGGACAACGTGGGTTAGGTTAAGGGACAACGTGGGTTAGGTTAAGGGACAACGTGGGTTAGGTTAAGGGACAACGTGGGTTAGGTTAAGGGACAACGTGGGTTAGGTTAAGGGACAACGTGGGTTAGGTTAAGGGACAACGTGGGTTAGGTTAAGGGACAACGTGGGTTAGGTTAAGGGACAACGTGGGTTAGGTTAAGGGACAACGTGGGTTAGGTTAAGGGACAACGTGGGTTAGGTTAAGGGACAACGTGGGTTAGGTTAAGGGACAACGTGGGTTAGGTTAAGGGACAACGTGGGTTAGGTTAAGGGACAACGTGGGTTAGGTTAAGGGACAACGTGGGTTAGGTTAAGGGACAACGTGGGTTAGGTTAAGGGACAACGTGGGTTAGGTTAAGGGACAACGTGGGTTAGGTTAAGGGACAACGTGGGTTAGGTTAAGGGACAACGTGGGTTAGGTTAAGGGACAACGTGGGTTAGGTTAAGGGACAACGTGGGTTACGTTAAGGGACAACGTGGGTTACGTTAAGGGACAACGTGGGTTACGTTAAGGGACAACGTGGGTTACGTTAAGGGACAACGTGGGTTACGTTAAGGGACAACGTGGGTTAGGTTAAGGGACAACGTGGGTTAGGTTAAGGGACAACGTGGGTTAGGTTAAGGGACAACGTGGGTTAGGTTAAGGGACAACGTGGGTTAGGTTAAGGGACAACGTGGGTTAGGTTAAGGGACAACGTGGGTTAGGTTAAGGGACAACGTGGGTTAGGTTAAGGGACAACGTGGGTTAGGTTAAGGGACAACGTGGGTTAGGTTAAGGGACAACGTGGGTTAGGTTAAGGGACAACGTGGGTTAGGTTAAGGGACAACGTGGGTTAGGTTAAGGGACAACGTGGGTTAGGTTAAGGGACAACGTGGGTTAGGTTAAGGGACAACGTGGGTTAGGTTAAGGGACAACGTGGGTTAGGTTAAGGGACAACGTGGGTTAGGTTAAGGGACAACGTGGGTTAGGTTAAGGGACAACGTGGGTTACGTTAAGGGACAACGTGGGTTACGTTAAGGGACAACGTGGGTTACGTTAAGGGACAACGTGGGTTACGTTAAGGGACAACGTGGGTTACGTTAAGGGACAACGTGGGTTACGTTAAGGGACAACGTGGGTTAGGTTAAGGGACAACGTGGGTTAGGTTAAGGGACAACGTGGGTTAGGTTAAGGGACAACGTGGGTTAGGTTAAGGGACAACGTGGGTTAGGTTAAGGGACAACGTGGGTTAGGTTAAGGGACAAATTGAGTTAGGTTAAGGGACAAATTGAGTTAGGTTAAGGGACAAATTGAGTTAGGTTAAGGGACAAATTGAGTTAGGTTAAGGGACAAATTGAGTTAGGTTAAGGGACAAATTGAGTTAGGTTAAGGGACAAATTGAGTTAGGTTAAGGGACAAATTGAGTTAGGTTAAGGGACAAATTGAGTTAGGTTAAGGGACAAATTGAGTTAGGTTAAGGGACAAATTGAGTTAGGTTAAGGGACAAATTGAGTTAGGTTAAGGGACAAATTGAGTTAGGTTAAGGGACAAATTGAGTTAGGTTAAGGGACAAATTGAGTTAGGTTAAGGGACAAATTGAGTTAGGTTAAGGGATAATCTGGTACAACCACAGTTAGGTTAAGCGATAATCTGGTACAGCCACAGTTAGGTTAAGCGATAATCTGGTACAGCCACAGTTAGGTTAAGCGATAATCTGGTACAGCCACAGTTAGGTTAAGCGATAATCTGGTACAGCCACAGTTAGGTTAAGCGATAATCTGGTACAGCCACAGTTAGGTTAAGCGATAATCTGGTACAGCCACAGTTAGGTTAAGCGATAATCTGGTACAGCCACAGTTAGGTTAAGCGATAATCTGGTACAGCCACAGTTAGGTTAAGCGATAATCTGGTACAGCCACAGTTAGGTTAAGCGATAATCTGGTACAGCCACAGTTAGGTTAAGCGATAATCTGGTACAGCCACAGTTAGGTTAAGCGATAATCTGGTACAGCCACAGTTAGGTTAAGCGATAATCTGGTACAGCCACAGTTAGGTTAAGCGATAATCTGGTACAGCCACAGTTAGGTTAAGCGATAATCTGGTACAGCCACAGTTAGGTTAAGCGATAATCTGGTACAGCCACAGTTAGGTTAAGCGATAATCTGGTACAGCCACAGTTAGGTTAAGCGATAAAGTTGGTTAAATTCGGTATTGTGTGGGAAGGGGGCAGAGAGAGAGTGGGGGGGGGGGGTGGATAGTTGTGGCAGTACGCGGATGCCTGAGTCACCGTCAGATATGTCACGTCGGTTCGATGCTTGTAGCAAGAGGCTGGCGGGTCTGTGTCTCTCACTTCTGCAATTTTTCATGTGGTATAACACGAGGGCGGGGGGGTGATATTTGGTGCCCCTCTGTGTAGGATGTGTGTTGGTGGTGTTGGTTTATCTGAGCAATGGTAGTTGTCGGAGGAGTGGGGTATTGTGCTTTTATAGGTGGACCTACTGCTCTGGTTATCATAGTGTCGACGGTGCAATGTGGCAGAGAGGATGCACTCGACATTGTCGCATTCCAGATGTTTACGTATTGTGTGTCTCCGTTGCAGGCCGAGAGTGGTGCATGTTCGAGTGTGTGGCT
>NW_026062360.1:42500-45000 GCF_023897955.1 Schistocerca gregaria
ATTGGAGCTGGAATTACCGCGGCTGCTGGCACCAGACTTGCCCTCCAATAGATACTCGTTAAAGGATTTAAAGTGTACTCATTCCGATTACGGGGCCTCGGATGAGTCCCGTATCGTTATTTTTCGTCACTACCTCCCCGTGCCGGGAGTGGGTAATTTGCGCGCCTGCTGCCTTCCTTGGATGTGGTAGCCGTTTCTCAGGCTCCCTCTCCGGAATCGAACCCTGATTCCCCGTTACCCGTTACAACCATGGTAGGCGCAGAACCTACCATCGACAGTTGATAAGGCAGACATTTGAAAGATGCGTCGCCGGTACGAGGACCGTGCGATCAGCCCAAAGTTATTCAGAGTCACCAAGGCAAACGGACCAGACAAGCCAATCCGATTGGTTTTGATCTAATAAAAGCGTCCCTTCCATCTCTGGTCGGGACTCTGTTTGCATGTATTAGCTCTAGAATTACCACAGTTATCCAAGTAACGTGGGTACGATCTAAGGAACCATAACTGATTTAATGAGCCATTCGCGGTTTCACCTTAATGCGGCTTGTACTGAGACATGCATGGCTTAATCTTTGAGACAAGCATATGACTACTGGCAGGATCAACCAGGGAGCTGCGTCAACTAGAGCTGAGCAGCCGGCCGCCCGGGAGTGTGTCCCGGGGGCCCGCGCGAACACGCAAGCGTCCGCTCAATTATTCTGCAAACAGGAGGAGGCCGAGCTCCCCTGCACGATACACCTCGAAACCCTCTCAGGTCCCGGCGGCGCGCAGCGCCGTCCTAGGTACTTGGTCGGTTTCGAGAGAGGCGCAATCGCCCGGAGTTAGGCGAGTAGACGGTTTTAGTGCGAACACCCTTGCTCCCAACTGAGCTTGCCGCTGCCGACAGAGGCCCGGGAGCGTGCTGTCGTGGCATTGCCGGCGGGAGACAACACGCGCCACCTATGGTGACCGGCAGCTCCAACGCCAGCGCCACACAAGGGCAAAGCCCCACTTGGGTGCAGAAGCGAACTCTCCCAGCACAGCGCACGCGCCAACACGTCCGCACAACTGCGATACAAACCACCTGCGAGAACCGCTGGGGCGACCGAGCAGCAGACGGCGTCGCGGCGCCGAGTGCCAGGCGGCGGCGCATCCTCAACGCACACAGTCCTCAATCAGACCAGCACACTGCAGATGTCCACCGCGCTTCGCACCGGGCTCGGCTGAACCAACTTTGGCCGCCAGGCGCCGCGTGCAGGGTGCGCCGCAGCGTAGCTGCGCCGCCTGCCGAGCCCGTCGGCTGGCGCTCCTGCCACTCGGCGCCCCCCACCAGCCGCCTGTTGCGCGTGCGCCCACGCAGCGCGCGGCCAACACGCCGGGCGGCCCCCCTTCACCGGCCGGGAACAGTCCCACCAAGCCACCGCCGCGTATCGCTTCATACCCACATGGGCCTAGTCACGTGTGTGGATGTGGCGGGTACCGCTGAAACAACCGGTTAATAGCTGTACCGATCGTCGCCATCACAGATTCACCTCCAGCGTGAACAACCGCTCAACAACGGATTTCCAGTTCATTTGCGTATCTTGGGCAGTAAACGTAGATGTCCACCTACATTTGCGAATTCAACAATTCTTGCATGCCAGGATGTCATGTGTCACGACACGCTACATCAGACCACATACACACTGCGACATGTGCAGAAGAGAACACGTGGAAGGTGGCCCGCGCACGTATGCGATGTCCCTTCCGCGATCCACTGTCAACCGGCATCTGCGGCATGTCCCAGATATGGAACGCGGTCCACCAGGGTAGCACTTTGTGTGAGGCAATACGACAAAGTCGGAATACACGCGTCACTACATCACACGGCTCACGCTGACCTGACCTGACTCACCGCACCACCACCCCCAGCGACCCAGGGTGACATACAATGCGTTCGTACGTTCCTCCCACACGCCTCTACGGCGTACCACAGTGCAACCTAGCTGTTATTGGGAGACGAGACAAGTAGCATCGAGCACAACATATGGAAATTGAGATTCGACACCGTTGGGCACAGCCAGCGTACGGTCACACGTATCACACTACTTCACTCTGTACGTAACTACCGATGATCGGTACAGCGTGTGGGTTACGCGTACAACATCAGCGGACAATGGACACAGACCATACCACGACGTACACTGAGGGCGTCGACATCTGAACGCAACTGAACAGCTGCGAGGCTCATTTAACACTCAAACGCCAGACCGACCAGCTTGAGAGGACGGAGACACAAAGAGAGGGGCAGAGGGGGGGGGGGGGGGCGATATAGTCCTATTGCAGTACAATTGACAGTGGATAGCGGGAATATGTGGAAAGTAAGCAACACTCGCAAGACATCTACATGAGGATAACAACGACACCAGAGATTCCGAGCAGTGAACTATGTTAGGCAAAGGGACAACGTGGGTTAGGTTAAGGGACAACGTGGGTTAGGTTAAGGGACAACGTGGGTTAGGTTAAGGGACAACGTGGGTTA
>NW_026062360.1:52500-57500 GCF_023897955.1 Schistocerca gregaria
CAACGGCCTCACAGCCGATGGGCGTCGTACGGCTCCACACCGGAGCGGACAGGCACTCGGGCGAACGTCATTCAAAACCGGCGCCAGGCGCCAGGTACCGCAGGCCAGCCGCTCCAGAGCTTCAGCGCTCGTACCACACAACAACAACACTTCCGCTAGTTTTGAGAGGCACGCGTGGTTCCGCACGCGGCGCACGGCCACTGCCGTACAGGTAGCGTGTTGCGCGACACGACACGACACGCACATCGAAAGACATGCAGTCTAGTCGGTAATGATCCTTCCGCAGGTTCACCTACGGAAACCTTGTTACGACTTTTACTTCCTCTAAATGATCAAGTTTGGTCATCTTTCCGGTAGCATCGGCAACGACAGAGTCGATGCCGCGTACCAGTCCGAAGACCTCACTAAATCATTCAATCGGTAGTAGCGACGGGCGGTGTGTACAAAGGGCAGGGACGTAATCAACGCGAGCTTATGACTCGCGCTTACTGGGAATTCCTCGTTCATGGGGAACAATTGCAAGCCCCAATCCCTAGCACGAAGGAGGTTCAGCGGGTTACCCCGACCTTTCGGCCTAGGAAGACACGCTGATTCCTTCAGTGTAGCGCGCGTGCGGCCCAGAACATCTAAGGGCATCACAGACCTGTTATTGCTCAATCTCGTGCGGCTAGAAGCCGCCTGTCCCTCTAAGAAGAAAAGTAATCGCTGACAGCACGAAGGATGTCACGCGACTAGTTAGCAGGCTAGAGTCTCGTTCGTTATCGGAATTAACCAGACAAATCGCTCCACCAACTAAGAACGGCCATGCACCACCACCCACCGAATCAAGAAAGAGCTATCAATCTGTCAATCCTTCCGGTGTCCGGGCCTGGTGAGGTTTCCCGTGTTGAGTCAAATTAAGCCGCAGGCTCCACTCCTGGTGGTGCCCTTCCGTCAATTCCTTTAAGTTTCAGCTTTGCAACCATACTTCCCCCGGAACCCAAAAGCTTTGGTTTCCCGGAGGCTGCCCGCCGAGTCATCGGAGGAACTGCGGCGGATCGCTGGCTGGCATCGTTTATGGTTAGAACTAGGGCGGTATCTGATCGCCTTCGAACCTCTAACTTTCGTTCTTGATTAATGAAAACATACTTGGCAAATGCTTTCGCTTCTGTTCGTCTTGCGACGATCCAAGAATTTCACCTCTAACGTCGCAATACGAATGCCCCCGCCTGTCCCTATTAATCATTACCTCGGGTTCCGAAAACCAACAAAATAGAACCGAGGTCCTATTCCATTATTCCATGCACACAGTATTCAGGCGGGCTTGCCTGCTTTAAGCACTCTAATTTGTTCAAAGTAAACGTGCCGGCCCACCGAGACACTCAACAAAGAGCACCCTGGTAGGATTTAAACGGGGTCCGCCTCGGGACGCGAAAGCACCCCTTCGGCTCGCCCCACCGGCAGGACGTCCCACGATACATGCCAGTTAAACACCGACGGGCGGTGAACCAACAGCGTGGGACACAAATCCAACTACGAGCTTTTTAACCGCAACAACTTTAATATACGCTATTGGAGCTGGAATTACCGCGGCTGCTGGCACCAGACTTGCCCTCCAATAGATACTCGTTAAAGGATTTAAAGTGTACTCATTCCGATTACGGGGCCTCGGATGAGTCCCGTATCGTTATTTTTCGTCACTACCTCCCCGTGCCGGGAGTGGGTAATTTGCGCGCCTGCTGCCTTCCTTGGATGTGGTAGCCGTTTCTCAGGCTCCCTCTCCGGAATCGAACCCTGATTCCCCGTTACCCGTTACAACCATGGTAGGCGCAGAACCTACCATCGACAGTTGATAAGGCAGACATTTGAAAGATGCGTCGCCGGTACGAGGACCGTGCGATCAGCCCAAAGTTATTCAGAGTCACCAAGGCAAACGGACCAGACAAGCCAATCCGATTGGTTTTGATCTAATAAAAGCGTCCCTTCCATCTCTGGTCGGGACTCTGTTTGCATGTATTAGCTCTAGAATTACCACAGTTATCCAAGTAACGTGGGTACGATCTAAGGAACCATAACTGATTTAATGAGCCATTCGCGGTTTCACCTTAATGCGGCTTGTACTGAGACATGCATGGCTTAATCTTTGAGACAAGCATATGACTACTGGCAGGATCAACCAGGGAGCTGCGTCAACTAGAGCTGAGCAGCCGGCCGCCCGGGAGTGTGTCCCGGGGGCCCGCGCGAACACGCAAGCGTCCGCTCAATTATTCTGCAAACAGGAGGAGGCCGAGCTCCCCTGCACGATACACCTCGAAACCCTCTCAGGTCCCGGCGGCGCGCAGCGCCGTCCTAGGTACTTGGTCGGTTTCGAGAGAGGCGCAATCGCCCGGAGTTAGGCGAGTAGACGGTTTTAGTGCGAACACCCTTGCTCCCAACTCAGCTTGCCGCTGCCGACAGAGGCCCGGGAGCGTGCTGTCGTGGCATTGCCGGCGGGAGACAACACGCGCCACCTATGGTGACCGGCAGCTCCAACGCCAGCGCCACACAAGGGCAAAGCCCCACTTGGGTGCAGAAGCGAACTCTCCCAGCACAGCGCACGCGCCAACACGTCCGCACAACTGCGATACAAACCACCTGCGAGAACCGCTGGGGCGACCGAGCAGCAGACGGCGTCGCGGCGCCGAGTGCCAGGCGGCGGCGCATCCTCAACGCACACAGTCCTCAATCAGACCAGCACACTGCAGATGTCCACCGCGCTTCGCACCGGGCTCGGCTGAACCAACTTTGGCCGCCAGGCGCCGCGTGCAGGGTGCGCCGCAGCGTAGCTGCGCCGCCTGCCGAGCCCGTCGGCTGGCGCTCCTGCCACTCGGCGCCCCCCACCAGCCGCCTGTTGCGCGTGCGCCCACGCAGCGCGCGGCCAACACGCCGGGCGGCCCCCCTTCACCGGCCGGGAACAGTCCCACCAAGCCACCGCCGCGTATCGCTTCATACCCACATGGGCCTAGTCACGTGTGTGGATGTGGCGGGTACCGCTGAAACAACCGGTTAATAGCTGTACCGATCGTCGCCATCACAGATTCACCTCCAGCGTGAACAACCGCTCAACAACGGATTTCCAGTTCATTTGCGTATCTTGGGCAGTAAACGTAGATGTCCACCTACATTTGCGAATTCAACAATTCTTGCATGCCAGGATGTCATGTGTCACGACACGCTACATCAGACCACATACACACTGCGACATGTGCAGAAGAGAACACGTGGAAGGTGGCCCGCGCACGTATGCGATGTCCCTTCCGCGATCCACTGTCAACCGGCATCTGCGGCATGTCCCAGATATGGAACGCGGTCCACCAGGGTAGCACTTTGTGTGAGGCAATACGACAAAGTCGGAATACACGCGTCACTACATCACACGGCTCACGCTGACCTGACCTGACTCACCGCACCACCACCCCCAGCGACCCAGGGTGACATACAATGCGTTCGTACGTTCCTCCCACACGCCTCTACGGCGTACCACAGTGCAACCTAGCTGTTATTGGGAGACGAGACAAGTAGCATCGAGCACAACATATGGAAATTGAGATTCGACACCGTTGGGCACAGCCAGCGTACGGTCACACGTATCACACTACTTCACTCTGTACGTAACTACCGATGATCGGTACAGCGTGTGGGTTACGCGTACACAGCGTGTGGGTTACGCGTACGACATCAGCGGACAATGGACACAGACCATACCACGACGTACACTGAGGGCGTCGACATCTGAACGCAACTGAACAGCTGCGAGGCTCATTTAACACTCAAACGCCAGACCGACCAGCTTGAGAGGACGGAGACACAAAGAGAGGGGCAGAGGGGGGGGGGGGCGATATAGTCCTATTGCAGTACAATTGACAGTGGATAGCGGGAATATGTGGAAAGTAAGCAACACTCGCAAGACATCTACATGAGGATAACAACGACACCAGAGATTCCGAGCAGTGAACTATGTTAGGCAAAGGGACAACGTGGGTTAGGTTAAGGGACAACGTGGGTTAGGTTAAGGGACAACGTGGGTTAGGTTAAGGGACAACGTGGGTTAGGTTAAGGGACAACGTGGGTTAGGTTAAGGGACAACGTGGGTTAGGTTAAGGGACAACGTGGGTTAGGTTAAGGGACAACGTGGGTTAGGTTAAGGGACAACGTGGGTTAGGTTAAGGGACAACGTGGGTTAGGTTAAGGGACAACGTGGGTTAGGTTAAGGGACAACGTGGGTTAGGTTAAGGGACAACGTGGGTTAGGTTAAGGGACAAATTGAGTTAGGTTAAGGGACAAATTGAGTTAGGTTAAGGGACAAATTGAGTTAGGTTAAGGGACAAATTGAGTTAGGTTAAGGGACAAATTGAGTTAGGTTAAGGGACAAATTGAGTTAGGTTAAGGGACAAATTGAGTTAGGTTAAGGGACAACGTGGGTTAGGTTAAGGGACAAATTGAGTTAGGTTAAGGGACAAATTGAGTTAGGTTAAGGGACAAATTGAGTTAGGTTAAGGGACAAATTGAGTTAGGTTAAGGGACAAATTGAGTTAGGTTAAGGGACAAATTGAGTTAGGTTAAGGGACAAATTGAGTTAGGTTAAGGGACAAATTGAGTTAGGTTAAGGGACAAATTGAGTTAGGTTAAGGGACAAATTGAGTTAGGTTAAGGGACAAATTGAGTTAGGTTAAGGGACAAATTGAGTTAGGTTAAGGGATAATCTGGTACAACCACAGTTAGGTTAAGCGATAATCTGGTACAGCCACAGTTAGGTTAAGCGATAATCTGGTACAGCCACAGTTAGGTTAAGCGATAATCTGGTACAGCCACAGTTAGGTTAAGCGATAATCTGGTACAGCCACAGTTAGGTTAAGCGATAATCTGGTACAGCCACAGTTAGGTTAAGCGATAATCTGGTACAGCCACAGTTAGGTTAAGCGATAATCTGGTACAGCCACAGTTAGGTTAAGCGATAATCTGGTAAAACCACAGTTAGGTTA
>NW_026062360.1:62500-70000 GCF_023897955.1 Schistocerca gregaria
ACAGCCCAATGACTCGCGCACATGTTAGACTCCTTGGTCCGTGTTTCAAGACGGGTCGTGAAATTGTCCAAAGCTGAAGCGCCGCTGACGGGAGCGATTATTCCGCCCGAGAGCATCCCGAGCCAACAGCGGCGCGGGTCCGGGGCCGGGCCAGGTAGGTCCGTCATCCGGGAAGAACCGCGCGCGCTTGCCGGGAGCCCGAGCGCCCAAAGGGGCGAATCGACTCCTCCAGATATACCGCCGAGCAGCCAGCCAGGACACCGGGGCTCTGCCCAACAGACGCGAACCGAGGCCCGCGGAAGGACAGGCTGCGCACCCGGGCCGTAGGCCGGCACCCAGCGGGTCGCGACGTCCTACTAGGGGAGAAGTGCGGCCCACCGCACACCGGAACGGCCCCACCCCGCGGCGAGTGGAAAGGCAACCGGACACGACCCCGCCGCGGATTGCTCCGCGCGGGCGGCCGGCCCCATCTGCCGAGGGCGGGGGCCAGTGGCCGGATGGGCGTGAATCTCACCCGTTCGACCTTTCGGACTTCTCACGTTTACCCCAGAACGGTTTCACGTACTTTTGAACTCTCTCTTCAAAGTTCTTTTCAACTTTCCCTCACGGTACTTGTTCGCTATCGGTCTCGTGGTCATATTTAGTCTCAGATGGAGTTTACCACCCACTTGGAGCTGCACTCTCAAGCAACCCGACTCGAAGGAGAGGTCCCGCCGACGCTCGCACCGGCCGCTACGGGCCTGGCACCCTCTACGGGCCGTGGCCTCATTCAAGTTGGACTTGGGCTCGGCGCGAGGCGTCGGGGTAGTGGACCCTCCCAAACACCACATGCCACGACAGGCGGCAGCCTTCGGGGTTCGGTGCTGGACTCTTCCCTGTTCGCTCGCCGCTACTGGGGGAATCCTTGTTAGTTTCTTTTCCTCCGCTTAGTAATATGCTTAAATTCAGCGGGTAGGCTCGCCTGCTCTGAGGTCGTTGTACGAGGTGTCGCACGCCACACCGCCAGCCGGCTGTGCACGCTACCGAGAAAGTACCGGTATGCGAACCGCCAGGCGACGGGCGCGCATCGCACGTTTAAGGAGACGCGGCCGGCCACACAGGCGACCACGACACTCCCACGTCTCCGAAGCGGGACAAACGCCGCGCGCTTCAGTATACGTAGCCGACCCTCAGCCAGACGTGGCCCGGGAACGGAATCCATGGACCGCAATGTGCGTTCGAAACGTCGATGTTCATGTGTCCTGCAGTTCACATGTCGACGCGCAATTTGCTGCGTTCTTCATCGACCCACGAGCCGAGTGATCCACCGTCCTGGGTGATCTTTTCCTTTTCAGTCTCCCACTGTCTCTTTCAAGACAGTAGCATTTGCGGGACTGAGGCGTCTGACGGCCCCTGTTCCACTATTTTTTTTTGTGTCCAACGGCCTCACAGCCGATGGGCGTCGTACGGCTCCACACCGGAGCGGACAGGCACTCGGGCGAACGTCATTCAAAACCGGCGCCAGGCGCCAGGTACCGCAGGCCAGCCGCTCCAGAGCTTCAGCGCTCGTACCACACAACAACAACACTTCCGCTAGTTTTGAGAGGCACGCGTGGTTCCGCACGCGGCGCACGGCAACTGCCGTACAGGTAGCGTGTTGCGCGACACGACACGACACGCACATCGAAAGACATGCAGTCTAGTCGGTAATGATCCTTCCGCAGGTTCACCTACGGAAACCTTGTTACGACTTTTACTTCCTCTAAATGATCAAGTTTGGTCATCTTTCCGGTAGCATCGGCAACGACAGAGTCGATGCCGCGTACCAGTCCGAAGACCTCACTAAATCATTCAATCGGTAGTAGCGACGGGCGGTGTGTACAAAGGGCAGGGACGTAATCAACGCGAGCTTATGACTCGCGCTTACTGGGAATTCCTCGTTCATGGGGAACAATTGCAAGCCCCAATCCCTAGCACGAAGGAGGTTCAGCGGGTTACCCCGACCTTTCGGCCTAGGAAGACACGCTGATTCCTTCAGTGTAGCGCGCGTGCGGCCCAGAACATCTAAGGGCATCACAGACCTGTTATTGCTCAATCTCGTGCGGCTAGAAGCCGCCTGTCCCTCTAAGAAGAAAAGTAATCGCTGACAGCACGAAGGATGTCACGCGACTAGTTAGCAGGCTAGAGTCTCGTTCGTTATCGGAATTAACCAGACAAATCGCTCCACCAACTAAGAACGGCCATGCACCACCACCCACCGAATCAAGAAAGAGCTATCAATCTGTCAATCCTTCCGGTGTCCGGGCCTGGTGAGGTTTCCCGTGTTGAGTCAAATTAAGCCGCAGGCTCCACTCCTGGTGGTGCCCTTCCGTCAATTCCTTTAAGTTTCAGCTTTGCAACCATACTTCCCCCGGAACCCAAAAGCTTTGGTTTCCCGGAGGCTGCCCGCCGAGTCATCGGAGGAACTGCGGCGGATCGCTGGCTGGCATCGTTTATGGTTAGAACTAGGGCGGTATCTGATCGCCTTCGAACCTCTAACTTTCGTTCTTGATTAATGAAAACATACTTGGCAAATGCTTTCGCTTCTGTTCGTCTTGCGACGATCCAAGAATTTCACCTCTAACGTCGCAATACGAATGCCCCCGCCTGTCCCTATTAATCATTACCTCGGGTTCCGAAAACCAACAAAATAGAACCGAGGTCCTATTCCATTATTCCATGCACACAGTATTCAGGCGGGCTTGCCTGCTTTAAGCACTCTAATTTGTTCAAAGTAAACGTGCCGGCCCACCGAGACACTCAACAAAGAGCACCCTGGTAGGATTTAAACGGGGTCCGCCTCGGGACGCGAAAGCACCCCTTCGGCTCGCCCCACCGGCAGGACGTCCCACGATACATGCCAGTTAAACACCGACGGGCGGTGAACCAACAGCGTGGGACACAAATCCAACTACGAGCTTTTTAACCGCAACAACTTTAATATACGCTATTGGAGCTGGAATTACCGCGGCTGCTGGCACCAGACTTGCCCTCCAATAGATACTCGTTAAAGGATTTAAAGTGTACTCATTCCGATTACGGGGCCTCGGATGAGTCCCGTATCGTTATTTTTCGTCACTACCTCCCCGTGCCGGGAGTGGGTAATTTGCGCGCCTGCTGCCTTCCTTGGATGTGGTAGCCGTTTCTCAGGCTCCCTCTCCGGAATCGAACCCTGATTCCCCGTTACCCGTTACAACCATGGTAGGCGCAGAACCTACCATCGACAGTTGATAAGGCAGACATTTGAAAGATGCGTCGCCGGTACGAGGACCGTGCGATCAGCCCAAAGTTATTCAGAGTCACCAAGGCAAACGGACCAGACAAGCCAATCCGATTGGTTTTGATCTAATAAAAGCGTCCCTTCCATCTCTGGTCGGGACTCTGTTTGCATGTATTAGCTCTAGAATTACCACAGTTATCCAAGTAACGTGGGTACGATCTAAGGAACCATAACTGATTTAATGAGCCATTCGCGGTTTCACCTTAATGCGGCTTGTACTGAGACATGCATGGCTTAATCTTTGAGACAAGCATATGACTACTGGCAGGATCAACCAGGGAGCTGCGTCAACTAGAGCTGAGCAGCCGGCCGCCCGGGAGTGTGTCCCGGGGGCCCGCGCGAACACGCAAGCGTCCGCTCAATTATTCTGCAAACAGGAGGAGGCCGAGCTCCCCTGCACGATACACCTCGAAACCCTCTCAGGTCCCGGCGGCGCGCAGCGCCGTCCTAGGTACTTGGTCGGTTTCGAGAGAGGCGCAATCGCCCGGAGTTAGGCGAGTAGACGGTTTTAGTGCGAACACCCTTGCTCCCAACTGAGCTTGCCGCTGCCGACAGAGGCCCGGGAGCGTGCTGTCGTGGCATTGCCGGCGGGAGACAACACGCGCCACCTATGGTGACCGGCAGCTCCAACGCCAGCGCCACACAAGGGCAAAGCCCCACTTGGGTGCAGAAGCGAACTCTCCCAGCACAGCGCACGCGCCAACACGTCCGCACAACTGCGATACAAACCACCTGCGAGAACCGCTGGGGCGACCGAGCAGCAGACGGCGTCGCGGCGCCGAGTGCCAGGCGGCGGCGCATCCTCAACGCACACAGTCCTCAATCAGACCAGCACACTGCAGATGTCCACCGCGCTTCGCACCGGGCTCGGCTGAACCAACTTTGGCCGCCAGGCGCCGCGTGCAGGGTGCGCCGCAGCGTAGCTGCGCCGCCTGCCGAGCCCGTCGGCTGGCGCTCCTGCCACTCGGCGCCCCCCACCAGCCGCCTGTTGCGCGTGCGCCCACGCAGCGCGCGGCCAACACGCCGGGCGGCCCCCCTTCACCGGCCGGGAACAGTCCCACCAAGCCACCGCCGCGTATCGCTTCATACCCACATGGGCCTAGTCACGTGTGTGGATGTGGCGGGTACCGCTGAAACAACCGGTTAATAGCTGTACCGATCGTCGCCATCACAGATTCACCTCCAGCGTGAACAACCGCTCAACAACGGATTTCCAGTTCATTTGCGTATCTTGGGCAGTAAACGTAGATGTCCACCTACATTTGCGAATTCAACAATTCTTGCATGCCAGGATGTCATGTGTCACGACACGCTACATCAGACCACATACACACTGCGACATGTGCAGAAGAGAACACGTGGAAGGTGGCCCGCGCACGTATGCGATGTCCCTTCCGCGATCCACTGTCAACCGGCATCTGCGGCATGTCCCAGATATGGAACGCGGTCCACCAGGGTAGCACTTTGTGTGAGGCAATACGACAAAGTCGGAATACACGCGTCACTACATCACACGGCTCACGCTGACCTGACCTGACTCACCGCACCACCACCCCCAGCGACCCAGGGTGACATACAATGCGTTCGTACGTTCCTCCCACACGCCTCTACGGCGTACCACAGTGCAACCTAGCTGTTATTGGGAGACGAGACAAGTAGCATCGAGCACAACATATGGAAATTGAGATTCGACACCGTTGGGCACAGCCAGCGTACGGTCACACGTATCACACTACTTCACTCTGTACGTAACTACCGATGATCGGTACAGCGTGTGGGTTACGCGTACGACATCAGCGGACAATGGACACAGACCATACCACGACGTACACTGAGGGCGTCGACATCTGAACGCAACTGAACAGCTGCGAGGCTCATTTAACACTCAAACGCCAGACCGACCAGCTTGAGAGGACGGAGACACAAAGAGAGGGGCAGAGGGGGGGGGGGCGATATAGTCCTATTGCAGTACAATTGACAGTGGATAGCGGGAATATGTGGAAAGTAAGCAACACTCGCAAGACATCTACATGAGGATAACAACGACACCAGAGATTCCGAGCAGTGAACTATGTTAGGCAAAGGGACAACGTGGGTTAGGTTAAGGGACAACGTGGGTTAGGTTAAGGGACAACGTGGGTTAGGTTAAGGGACAACGTGGGTTAGGTTAAGGGACAACGTGGGTTAGGTTAAGGGACAACGTGGGTTAGGTTAAGGGACAACGTGGGTTAGGTTAAGGGACAACGTGGGTTAGGTTAAGGGACAACGTGGGTTAGGTTAAGGGACAACGTGGGTTAGGTTAAGGGACAACGTGGGTTAGGTTAAGGGACAACGTGGGTTAGGTTAAGGGACAACGTGGGTTAGGTTAAGGGACAACGTGGGTTAGGTTAAGGGACAACGTGGGTTAGGTTAAGGGACAACGTGGGTTAGGTTAAGGGACAACGTGGGTTAGGTTAAGGGACAACGTGGGTTAGGTTAAGGGACAAATTGAGTTAGGTTAAGGGACAAATTGAGTTAGGTTAAGGGACAAATTGAGTTAGGTTAAGGGACAAATTGAGTTAGGTTAAGGGACAAATTGAGTTAGGTTAAGGGACAAATTGAGTTAGGTTAAGGGACAAATTGAGTTAGGTTAAGGGACAAATTGAGTTAGGTTAAGGGACAACGTGGGTTAGGTTAAGGGACAAATTGAGTTAGGTTAAGGGACAAATTGAGTTAGGTTAAGGGACAAATTGAGTTAGGTTAAGGGACAAATTGAGTTAGGTTAAGGGACAAATTGAGTTAGGTTAAGGGACAAATTGAGTTAGGTTAAGGGACAAATTGAGTTAGGTTAAGGGACAAATTGAGTTAGGTTAAGGGACAAATTGAGTTAGGTTAAGGGACAAATTGAGTTAGGTTAAGGGACAAATTGAGTTAGGTTAAGGGACAAATTGAGTTAGGTTAAGGGACAATCTGGTACAACCACAGTTAGGTTAAGCGATAATCTGGTACAGCCACAGTTAGGTTAAGCGATAATCTGGTACAGCCACAGTTAGGTTAAGCGATAATCTGGTACAGCCACAGTTAGGTTAAGCGATAATCTGGTACAGCCACAGTTAGGTTAAGCGATAATCTGGTACAGCCACAGTTAGGTTAAGCGATAATCTGGTACAGCCACAGTTAGGTTAAGCGATAATCTGGTACAGCCACAGTTAGGTTAAGCGATAATCTGGTAAAACCACAGTTAGGTTAAGCGATAATCTGGTAAAACCACAGTTAGGTTAAGCGATAAAGTTGGTTAAATTTGGTATTGTGTGGGAAGGGGGCAGAGAGGGGGGGGGGTGGATAGTGGTGGCAGTACGCGGATGCCTGAGTCACCGTCAGATACGTCACGTCGGTTCGATGCTTGTAGCAAGAGGCTGGCGGGTCTGTGTCTCTCACTTCTGCAATTTTTCATGTGGTATAACACGAGGGCGGGTGGTGATATTTGGTGCCCCTCTGTGTAGGATGTGTGTTGGTGGTGTTGGTTTATCTGAGCAATGGTAGTTGTCGGAGGAGTGTGGTATTGTGCTTTTATAGGTGGACCTACTGGTCTGGTTATCATAGTGTCGACGGTGCAATGTGGCAGAGAGGGTGCACTCGACATTGTCGCATTCCAGATGTTTACGTATTGTGTGTCTCCGTTGCAGGCCGAGAGTAGTGCATGTTCGAGTGTCTGGCTGACGTGCGATTCACGTTGTGTGCCCAGTCTTACAGCACGTATAGGGACATTCGCATAAATCATCTATATGTGGCCTTGCATCATTTACTAAGCAGTGCCGTGAGACGACCGAACTATTAGGAAAGTACTGATGTACCGCATAATGTTTACCTTCCACCACACGGCGAGTATCGACTGTGCCCAGCGTTGCCACCGCAGGCAGCGGTCACCGTCACCATTGTGCGGCGGAACGGAACATCTATATCCTCAGAGGAGCACTCTTTGCCGCCGGGCGTCAGGTCTCGCGGCCTGCCGGCCAGCGCCCATGACGAACTTACTGCATGTATAGGGACAGCGGGAATTTGGCATACTTGATATAACTCTTCATGAGACGCAAGATATAGGGGTGGATTGCAACTTACGACTGCGAGAAAAGTCCGCCGTTCATCCGCCGGAGTTGCGATTTCGGCGGGGCACGTACGGTCGCGGGTGGAGCACTTGGTGCGGCGTACGCACCCGGGTTGCG
>NW_026062360.1:75000-80000 GCF_023897955.1 Schistocerca gregaria
GTTGTACGAGGTGTCGCACGCCACACCGCCAGCCGGCTGTGCACGCTACCGAGAAAGTACCGGTATGCGAACCGCCAGGCGACGGGCGCGCATCGCACGTTTAAGGAGACGCGGCCGGCCACACAGGCGACCACGACACTCCCACGTCTCCGAAGCGGGACAAACGCCGCGCGCTTCAGTATACGTAGCCGACCCTCAGCCAGACGTGGCCCCGGAACGGAATCCATGGACCGCAATGTGCGTTCGAAACGTCGATGTTCATGTGTCCTGCAGTTCACATGTCGACGCGCAATTTGCTGCGTTCTTCATCGACCCACGAGCCGAGTGATCCACCGTCCTGGGTGATCTTTTCCTTTTCAGTCTCCCACTGTCTCTTTCAAGACAGTAGCATTTGCGGGACTGAGGCGTCTGACGGCCCCTGTTCCACTATTTTTTTTTGTGTCCAACGGCCTCACAGCCGATGGGCGTCGTACGGCTCCACACCGGAGCGGACAGGCACTCGGGCGAACGTCATTCAAAACCGGCGCCAGGCGCCAGGTACCGCAGGCCAGCCGCTCCAGAGCTTCAGCGCTCGTACCACACAACAACAACACTTCCGCTAGTTTTGAGAGGCACGCGTGGTTCCGCACGCGGCGCACGGCCACTGCCGTACAGGTAGCGTGTTGCGCGACACGACACGACACGCACATCGAAAGACATGCAGTCTAGTCGGTAATGATCCTTCCGCAGGTTCACCTACGGAAACCTTGTTACGACTTTTACTTCCTCTAAATGATCAAGTTTGGTCATCTTTCCGGTAGCATCGGCAACGACAGAGTCGATGCCGCGTACCAGTCCGAAGACCTCACTAAATCATTCAATCGGTAGTAGCGACGGGCGGTGTGTACAAAGGGCAGGGACGTAATCAACGCGAGCTTATGACTCGCGCTTACTGGGAATTCCTCGTTCATGGGGAACAATTGCAAGCCCCAATCCCTAGCACGAAGGAGGTTCAGCGGGTTACCCCGACCTTTCGGCCTAGGAAGACACGCTGATTCCTTCAGTGTAGCGCGCGTGCGGCCCAGAACATCTAAGGGCATCACAGACCTGTTATTGCTCAATCTCGTGCGGCTAGAAGCCGCCTGTCCCTCTAAGAAGAAAAGTAATCGCTGACAGCACGAAGGATGTCACGCGACTAGTTAGCAGGCTAGAGTCTCGTTCGTTATCGGAATTAACCAGACAAATCGCTCCACCAACTAAGAACGGCCATGCACCACCACCCACCGAATCAAGAAAGAGCTATCAATCTGTCAATCCTTCCGGTGTCCGGGCCTGGTGAGGTTTCCCGTGTTGAGTCAAATTAAGCCGCAGGCTCCACTCCTGGTGGTGCCCTTCCGTCAATTCCTTTAAGTTTCAGCTTTGCAACCATACTTCCCCCGGAACCCAAAAGCTTTGGTTTCCCGGAGGCTGCCCGCCGAGTCATCGGAGGAACTGCGGCGGATCGCTGGCTGGCATCGTTTATGGTTAGAACTAGGGCGGTATCTGATCGCCTTCGAACCTCTAACTTTCGTTCTTGATTAATGAAAACATACTTGGCAAATGCTTTCGCTTCTGTTCGTCTTGCGACGATCCAAGAATTTCACCTCTAACGTCGCAATACGAATGCCCCCGCCTGTCCCTATTAATCATTACCTCGGGTTCCGAAAACCAACAAAATAGAACCGAGGTCCTATTCCATTATTCCATGCACACAGTATTCAGGCGGGCTTGCCTGCTTTAAGCACTCTAATTTGTTCAAAGTAAACGTGCCGGCCCACCGAGACACTCAACAAAGAGCACCCTGGTAGGATTTAAACGGGGTCCGCCTCGGGACGCGAAAGCACCCCTTCGGCTCGCCCCACCGGCAGGACGTCCCACGATACATGCCAGTTAAACACCGACGGGCGGTGAACCAACAGCGTGGGACACAAATCCAACTACGAGCTTTTTAACCGCAACAACTTTAATATACGCTATTGGAGCTGGAATTACCGCGGCTGCTGGCACCAGACTTGCCCTCCAATAGATACTCGTTAAAGGATTTAAAGTGTACTCATTCCGATTACGGGGCCTCGGATGAGTCCCGTATCGTTATTTTTCGTCACTACCTCCCCGTGCCGGGAGTGGGTAATTTGCGCGCCTGCTGCCTTCCTTGGATGTGGTAGCCGTTTCTCAGGCTCCCTCTCCGGAATCGAACCCTGATTCCCCGTTACCCGTTACAACCATGGTAGGCGCAGAACCTACCATCGACAGTTGATAAGGCAGACATTTGAAAGATGCGTCGCCGGTACGAGGACCGTGCGATCAGCCCAAAGTTATTCAGAGTCACCAAGGCAAACGGACCAGACAAGCCAATCCGATTGGTTTTGATCTAATAAAAGCGTCCCTTCCATCTCTGGTCGGGACTCTGTTTGCATGTATTAGCTCTAGAATTACCACAGTTATCCAAGTAACGTGGGTACGATCTAAGGAACCATAACTGATTTAATGAGCCATTCGCGGTTTCACCTTAATGCGGCTTGTACTGAGACATGCATGGCTTAATCTTTGAGACAAGCATATGACTACTGGCAGGATCAACCAGGGAGCTGCGTCAACTAGAGCTGAGCAGCCGGCCGCCCGGGAGTGTGTCCCGGGGGCCCGCGCGAACACGCAAGCGTCCGCTCAATTATTCTGCAAACAGGAGGAGGCCGAGCTCCCCTGCACGATACACCTCGAAACCCTCTCAGGTCCCGGCGGCGCGCAGCGCCGTCCTAGGTACTTGGTCGGTTTCGAGAGAGGCGCAATCGCCCGGAGTTAGGCGAGTAGACGGTTTTAGTGCGAACACCCTTGCTCCCAACTGAGCTTGCCGCTGCCGACAGAGGCCCGGGAGCGTGCTGTCGTGGCATTGCCGGCGGGAGACAACACGCGCCACCTATGGTGACCGGCAGCTCCAACGCCAGCGCCACACAAGGGCAAAGCCCCACTTGGGTGCAGAAGCGAACTCTCCCAGCACAGCGCACGCGCCAACACGTCCGCACAACTGCGATACAAACCACCTGCGAGAACCGCTGGGGCGACCGAGCAGCAGACGGCGTCGCGGCGCCGAGTGCCAGGCGGCGGCGCATCCTCAACGCACACAGTCCTCAATCAGACCAGCACACTGCAGATGTCCACCGCGCTTCGCACCGGGCTCGGCTGAACCAACTTTGGCCGCCAGGCGCCGCGTGCAGGGTGCGCCGCAGCGTAGCTGCGCCGCCTGCCGAGCCCGTCGGCTGGCGCTCCTGCCACTCGGCGCCCCCCACCAGCCGCCTGTTGCGCGTGCGCCCACGCAGCGCGCGGCCAACACGCCGGGCGGCCCCCCTTCACCGGCCGGGAACAGTCCCACCAAGCCACCGCCGCGTATCGCTTCATACCCACATGGGCCTAGTCACGTGTGTGGATGTGGCGGGTACCGCTGAAACAACCGGTTAATAGCTGTACCGATCGTCGCCATCACAGATTCACCTCCAGCGTGAACAACCGCTCAACAACGGATTTCCAGTTCATTTGCGTATCTTGGGCAGTAAACGTAGATGTCCACCTACATTTGCGAATTCAACAATTCTTGCATGCCAGGATGTCATGTGTCACGACACGCTACATCAGACCACATACACACTGCGACATGTGCAGAAGAGAACACGTGGAAGGTGGCCCGCGCACGTATGCGATGTCCCTTCCGCGATCCACTGTCAACCGGCATCTGCGGCATGTCCCAGATATGGAACGCGGTCCACCAGGGTAGCACTTTGTGTGAGGCAATACGACAAAGTCGGAATACACGCGTCACTACATCACACGGCTCACGCTGACCTGACCTGACTCACCGCACCACCACCCCCAGCGACCCAGGGTGACATACAATGCGTTCGTACGTTCCTCCCACACGCCTCTACGGCGTACCACAGTGCAACCTAGCTGTTATTGGGAGACGAGACAAGTAGCATCGAGCACAACATATGGAAATTGAGATTCGACACCGTTGGGCACAGCCAGCGTACGGTCACACGTATCACACTACTTCACTCTGTACGTAACTACCGATGATCGGTACAGCGTGTGGGTTACGCGTACGACATCAGCGGACAATGGACACAGACCATACCACGACGTACACTGAGGGCGTCGACATCTGAACGCAACTGAACAGCTGCGAGGCTCATTTAACACTCAAACGCCAGACCGACCAGCTTGAGAGGACGGAGACACAAAGAGAGGGGCAGAGGGGGGGGGGGGGGGGCGATATAGTCCTATTGCAGTACAATTGACAGTGGATAGCGGGAATATGTGGAAAGTAAGCAACACTCGCAAGACATCTACATGAGGATAACAACGACACCAGAGATTCCGAGCAGTGAACTATGTTAGGCAAAGGGACAACGTGGGTTAGGTTAAGGGACAACGTGGGTTAGGTTAAGGGACAACGTGGGTTAGGTTAAGGGACAACGTGGGTTAGGTTAAGGGACAACGTGGGTTAGGTTAAGGGACAACGTGGGTTAGGTTAAGGGACAACGTGGGTTAGGTTAAGGGACAACGTGGGTTAGGTTAAGGGACAACGTGGGTTAGGTTAAGGGACAACGTGGGTTAGGTTAAGGGACAACGTGGGTTAGGTTAAGGGACAACGTGGGTTAGGTTAAGGGACAACGTGGGTTAGGTTAAGGGACAACGTGGGTTAGGTTAAGGGACAACGTGGGTTAGGTTAAGGGACAACGTGGGTTAGGTTAAGGGACAACGTGGGTTAGGTTAAGGGACAAATTGAGTTAGGTTAAGGGACAAATTGAGTTAGGTTAAGGGACAAATTGAGTTAGGTTAAGGGACAAATTGAGTTAGGTTAAGGGACAAATTGAGTTAGGTTAAGGGACAAATTGAGTTAGGTTAAGGGACAAATTGAGTTAGGTTAAGGGACAAATTGAGTTAGGTTAAGGGACAACGTGGGTTAGGTTAAGGGACAAATTGAGTTA